>NW_007730607.1:21991-93046 GCF_000696425.1 Galeopterus variegatus
GTGCGGCCGGGGCGGAGGAAGGGCACGGCGGGGCCCGCCTCGGGGAGCCGCTCCTGCCGGCTCAGGGCCCGCCCGCCAGGGGGCGCCGAGGAGACAGGACCCGCCGTAACTTCCCCTGGTGCCAACCAAGCCTGGAGCCAGAGCCTGGACTCGTTGCTTCCTGGAGGGGGGGATCTGCCTTTGGTCCTCGGCCAAATACAAAGTTAAAGGAACTCCCCAGAATGTTAGGGGAATCGGGGAATCCTAAAGCCCCACAACATTTTAGATACCTCCAAGAACCTGAGAATGATAGCACCTTAAAATCTTAGGCTTTTTGAATGACCAGAACATTGAATTTAAGAAGCCTTGCAGAACTACAGGAGGTGTCTAGGTAGACTCACGGGAGACTCCTCAAATGCTGGAGCTACAGACTTCAGAGATGGTGAGGACCAGATTGTTGTCCAGCTGCACCAAGTCTGTCTCCAGTTTCTGCCTGAAGGGACAGTGTCCCCCCTTCTCCCCACCATCCGGAGCCCCCCAAGAGTTGCGATGCAGCTCTCAATGCTCCAGACCTCTTTCTCCCTCTCCTAGTCAGAGCTTAGATTTGCCGCACCACCTTCCTGCTCGGCCACCAGGGAGGTGATGGATTAATCACATCATGCAGCCAGGCCAAAGTCACAGCTTCTCATCCAGTGTTAGGCATTTTTCACAAGGCGGTTCAGGGGGGTGGTTGGACATGGCACCCCATCTGGATGTCCCTCCTCATGGAGAGCTGGCCTCCGTTTTCTGTCCCTGGCATGCTCCCCATCCTTCATGCAGGAATATGCCTGCAGAGGTCCGGCTATGAAGGGGAAAAGGTCAGGGAGATGGCCCTGGGCAGAGGCTGGAGGTCCCCAGTTGGAGCCTCCCTGCCCATGGACAGAAGGGGTGTGGCAGACACAGATCCCAGGGAGAGTGTAGCCTGGGAACTCATAGATGATACAGGGGCTTCCCTAAGAATGGGGTTAGGAGTAAGAGTTCGTCCACTCTCCAGGAAGGAGAGCTGCTCAGAGTGAAGGGATCTGGGACACCTTTTGGGGAGGTGGCCACTGAACTGAACCTCTAAGAGTGAGGACTTCTAAGGAAGGATGACAGTGTGGGCAGAGGGACAGGCCTGAGCAAAGACCCCAAGGGATGTGCTCAGCGGCATCTGGGCAGCAGACGCTCCAGGGGACCGAGGCAGCAGAGGTAGATGGTGGGGTCTGTCCGGGGAAGGCTTCCCAGGCTGGCAGGAGGGGCACCCCAAACCTGCCCTCGGAGGTTTGGGGCCTGGGGCTTGGGAGCTGAAGAGTGACTTGCGCCTCTCCCAGAGCAGTTTGTGAAGACCATGGTGCTGGTGGTGGTGACATTTGCCGTCTGCTGGCTGCCCTACCACCTCTACTTCATCCTGGGCAACTTCCAGGAGGACATCTACTACCACAAGTTCATCCAGCAGGTCTACCTGGCACTCTTCTGGCTGGCCATGAGCTCTACCATGTACAATCCCATCATCTACTGCTGCCTCAACCACAGGTAAGTCCCACCCTGCCCCTCTCCTCCACCCCCAGGACCCCACAGCTGGGCTCCGTCTGGGCTCAGCTCAAACCTCCAGCCTTGTTCCTGCCTGAGCCTGAGCCCTGCTGTCACCCACCCCCACAGTCAGTTCACAGCACAATCCTTGCTCTGGCCCAGGCCTAGCTTGAGCCCCACCTCCTCCCCCAAACCTTGTCCCCTTGCCCAGGCCATAGCTCTCACCATCTGTCTGTTCCTGCTGTCTCTTTTGGAGTCTATGTCTGGGACAAGGAGAAGAGAGAAGAGAGGGCCAGAGAGATGGAGGAAGGGGAGAGTGCAGAGGGAGGCAGGACGGACAGAGAGCCAGATGAGGGAGGGAGGGACTGACATCTGTCCTGACAGTTTTGAGAGCTTCCAACTGAGGATTTTCCTGGGACCACGTGAGCAGCCCAACCCCAGGGATTTGAAGCACTTCTAGGAGGCTGGGGCCAGTGCGAGGATGGGGCAGGCTGCTCTCTGGAAAGATGACAGTGTATTTCTTGTCCTTAAGGGGCTTTCGGGGCAGCTGGAAAGTGACCTTGGCAGAGACAGCCAGGAAGAAGGGGGCCAGGATCTCATTCCTCCCTATGACATCATCTGGTTCTCAGATGGTCCCAGAGAGGGTCCAGCACTTGCTCTGGGGCACCTGGAGAGGTGGGAGGCCGTGAGTTGGGCAGGAACCCCAGCCCCTGTAGAGATTACCCGGAAGATGGGGCCAGGTGAGAGGAGATGAGGGGTGGACACAGAATCTTGGCCTCAGCAAGACAGTGACGTGGTGAGGTTGGCCCCGGGCCTCTTTGTTCGTGCCTTTTATCACCTCACTGCCCAGGTGTCATAATGCCATTAGGGTCTTTGTTGCTCAGACGTCCCACCCACCTGGGGCAGGCCAGAAGGAAATGAGGAACTATGATTTTTTTGAATGCTTACTGGGTGCCAGAACCCTCTATTGCCTGAGAAGTAAGTAAATAATGGTAGAGAGGTAGGTGTTATTCCCATTATGCAGATGAGGAAACTGAGTCTCAGAAAGGAAAACTCTCCTGAACTCATACAGCAAACAATGGAGCCAGGACTCCATTGGAAGCCGGGATCTCCAACACCCGGAATCTTTTTCCCACGTCACACATTTCTCTTTCATGAGACTATGAAAGTGAGAACTTGGAGACAGGGACTGTCACACCAGCTAGGGGCCACCCTCCATGCATGTTGATCGCTCTCCTGTGACCTAATGAAATAGTCTCTGGGAGTAGGAACAACAGCCCAGCACTCTGTAAGATCCTAAAATCACTTCTGAATCGTTCGGTATCTGATGATACCAGCTGTAAAGTAGGGCAGGTATTCTTGGCAGGATTCTTTATTCATTCAGAAAATGCTCACCAAGTGGCTCCCTGTGCCTGGCACGGTCCCATGCACTTGGGATACACCCGTGAGCAAGGACAAAGATCCCTTTCCTCGGGGAGCTCAGATTCCAGCCAGGACAGACAGACAAATCAAAATAATAAGGAAATCACAGTGCGACAGGTGATAAGCACTATGGGGAGCAGACACACCAGAACCGGGGACGGGAGGACAGGAAGTGCTGAGGGACTCGGGTAGCAGGCATAGGGGTGGCACTTGAGCAAAGACACGAGGGACTGAGTCAGCCCTGCAGCCACGTTCCAGGCAGAGGGAACAGCCAGAGCAACAGCCCTGTGGTCAAGGTGAGAACTTGGACTTAAACTCTGATGTGGGGAGCCGCCGCAGGGCTAAGCAGGGGAGACACCTGCTGTGACCTACCTTTCAAAAGAAATCAGTCCAGCAGCTGCCTTGGAACTAGACCATAGCGGGGAAGGGGAGAAGCAGGGAGGTGGCCTCAGGGAGGGCACTGCAGTCATCCAGGGGAGAGATCTGGTTTAGACCAGGTGACATGTAGTCGGGGTCTGGATATTGCTAAAGTAGAGTTTGCCAACAGAATTTGAGGGAGGGAAGGTGGCAAGTATGAGTTGTCAAGGACAACTCCTGACTGGACAGTCAGAAGGATGGAGCTGCCAGCAGTTGTCAGGAACTGAGATGGTGAAGACTGCAGAGGAGGGGACTGTGCTGGCCGGGGTGGGGAGGATGACTGGAGCTTGGGCTGTGACATGTCGAGAGTGGGTATGAGGGGCACTGAGCTCACAAATAGGCACTTGCTGAGCCCTACCATGGAGTCTGTGGAGCTACAAGTCAGGAGCCAAAGTAAGGTGGGCTCTTCTGGGACACGGAAGCCCGCCTCCCCAGGAAGAGACAATACGGTTCTTTCCCCGCTCTCACGCACAAGGTCTCGTTCATTTCTGCCCCACTCGGAGCAGCAGCGTTCTCTTTCTGCCTCCCCTTAACTCCTGTTTACACACGGACCTTCATTGCTGCCAGGGGGAGAATTGTTTATTTTGCAAGCAACACTTGGTAGTTCCATGTGTGAATATTCTTTCAAAGCAGTTCCTTGGGAGAGCAGCCTTATTTCACCAGCATTGCCAAAGCCCCAATTTTTTTTAAACAGACTCCTCTTTGAATACTCCTTTAGAAGCAAGAAAACAAGTCTAACAAGAAAATCTTCTTATAATAATTTTGTTTATATAAAAATCTTGTTTTTATACTAATTATAAAATTGGTTTTTTATTGTTTGTTATAACAAATGGTCTAATTCAGCTTTATCACCCACTTCAATCACTAGATTTAGCTCCAAAATACTTTTGGCTGTTTCCAAAAATCAAATCCACTAAAGAATGCCTCTTTCAAGAGACACTGAGCAACGGTAGGCTCTTTGGACTGGGGCAGTGACTTTCCTCTGGAAGGGAGATAGTCTCTTGGGGTGGGGCAGCCACATGATGGCTCCTGTACCCCTCACTCCCTTGCTCAAGGTGGCTCTCCCTCCCCCAGGTTTCGCTCTGGATTCCGGCTTGCTTTCCGTTGCTGCCCATGGGTCACGCCAACCAAGGAAGATAAGCTTGAGCTGATCCACACTCCATCCCTCTCCATGAGGGTCAACAGGTGTCACACCAAAGAGGTTTTGCTTACGGCTGGGGATGTGGCTCCCTCTGAAGCTACCAATGGACAGGCTGGGGGTCCCCAAGACGGGGTGCCTAGTGAACCCTAAAGCCTTGTGCCTGGCTTCAGGGTGAGGCTTAGCACCCTTTGAGAAGTGGCCAGGTGAGAGGACGAGATGTAAAAGTTTGGCCCATGCCCCACCCTTCAATACACCAGTGGAAACAAGATGGGGTCAGGACTCTACAAAGGATGCGGACTCTAAGAAGACTCAGCCACCACCTCAAAGAGCATTTCAAGGGGTCCGATAAGGTTCGGAGAAGACAGTGTGAGCTAATGCTTATCTAGTCTAGGAGTGCAAGCTCCAATGCCTTCCTGGGGGCACACAACATAATGAATAATTGGATCCAGTATAAAAGAAAAGCTGCAAACATGATGATAGAAGGCAACTATCTTCTAGCCTCAGTGTTGAGGTGATAGGGAATGGGAGGGGAGAGGCATCTAAAGGGGTGGATCCAGTATAAAAGAAAAGCTGCAAACATGATGATAGAAGGTAACTATCTTCTAGCCTCAGTGTTGAGGTGATAGGGAATGGGAGGGGAGAGGCATCTAAAGGGCACGGCAGCTGCTCAGCTCTAGACAAATGTTGCCCTGTGGCAATGGTAGCCCACTGTTGCCAGAGCTTCTAAATCTTTCAAGAGAAGCTGGAAACCCAGAGTAGTATGTGAAACCTACAGACTTGTTAAATTTGGTTCACATTTTTACAAACTCTGGTTAAACCCAAAGAAACATATCTGTGGGCAGTAGGCAACCATGACACTGATTCATTACTAAAGCTAAAGACAGAAGGAGGAAGCTTCTTATTTTGCCAAGCCCAATCGATGGCTGTGAGTCAATCCAGGGCTTTTCTCCCTCAAAATCTAAGAACTTAGAAACAGCGCAGTGTAGACACTGGTTAAGATTCAAAAGAATCAGCTGTGTTTCCCCAGACAAATCACGCTGACCCTCAGCCTCTTCCTCAGCCTAATGGCAAAACCACCTCACAGGGATGTTCCGAGAATCAATGGAAGCGATGCCTGTAAACCAGCAGGCCATGCACAGATTAAGTGTGTAATAAACAGTAGCCATGATTTTTATTACTCCTATGCCAGCCATTTCACACAAAAGCCTCCAATAAATCAGCAACACAGCTCCCACCCTCACCTCTGCAGCAAAAAGAGCGCCAACTGTCCCAACTCCTAGAACGCTCCAGGCCTGGCCCAGTCCACCCCAGGGATGCACCTCTCCTCTCTTGCAAGCTCATCCTCCACACCCCAGGGCCTATCCAGAAGAACCACATAACACTGTAAATGCACATCAGAAAGTTTAATGTTATCTGTGTTCTCCATAAACACCACTGTGCCGTAGACACCGGCACCATCAGTACCCCAAATAAAGGGACTCTGATCTGACCAAACCGAGTGGGCATGCAGTTAATCCTGGAGGAAGCTGTAGTCATGGCTTGGGACATCACAGGGCACCCAGATGCAGATGGATGTGTAATCCACCAAAGGGCTGTGGAGAGAATCCCAAATGGCAGCCATGGGATGGAACGGTAATCTCCTGAGGTTGAGGTGGGAGTAGAAGGAAAAGAATCAGATAAAAGCTAATTTCCTACAGATGGGGCCAATTTAAGATCGGGGAGGCGGAGAGTGCAGGAACTCTGCCTCCCTGGGCTGCTTCAAGACTTCATCCTCGTTAGGGCAGGGGGCGTATTTTCCCCGTCATCTTGGGGTTGGCAAAGAGGGAGCTGAAGGGCAGGATCTGCTTGGGGTGGCACTGTCCTCTCATTAAACTCAAGCAGCTCCTGGAAGCCAAGTTGACTTTTTCTTTGTTCCAACTACAAGTGGGAGGATGGGTTGTTGGAGAACAGAGGCCTTACATCTTTTACCGTCTTAGAGGTGCTGGGGTGGGGGCTGCAGGAGCCTCTCCACTGGGGACTAGAATAGGGATCTGGCAGGGCAGGTGCTGGGAGATAAGGCGAGGCTACGTGTGTGATATTATGCAGGGACACAGTATCAAAGTCTTGGTGCCGAACCAAGGCTGGGGGCCAAAGGCCATAATCTTTATTTTAAACTCTCCTCTCCCCACCCAGAAGGCCACAAAAATCCCCAGTATTTGGTTTTCACCACATCCCAAGACATCCCCCCACCTCCCGGCCAATAAGCATCACTCAGGTCTTTGAACTGGTACAAAGTTTACTAGGTCATACAACATGGCTCACAGAAGCGATGGCAGATTCCAGTGACGGCATTGTTGGTTGGTTGGTTCCTTTTACTCAAATGGAGACAAGACATGTTCCCGCAGGACTGCCCACCTCCCCCCACGAGACAAACAGAATGCAAGAGTGTCACAACGTGGCTAGGACTGGTTCCACGGACACACAATTTAGTGGCACTGACACATCCCGATGGGACACCAGGCCACAGTGGGTGTTGGGACAGGAAGAAGCAGCTAACACTATGTCCACACTAGCCCTTCAGGCCGTGCCCTAAGAGTGGAGTCCCGGCAGTGTCTGCTGGTGATAATACATTTCACACAGGGGAGGTGACCCCAAGGACGGGCTTCGGAGGCCCAGAAGGCCTGTCAGGTGGTGTGACTTTTCATCTTGAGCCAATAAATAACTCTGCTGGATGATGGCAGACAGTAGAAACGGAGGCCACGACAATTCACACGTGGGATCCAGGTCGAAATCAGATCATGCAGAGTGGCAGGCAGGTGAGGGGGTCCGGGTGAGAGATATTATCAACAGCACACACTCTATTTTGTACCCTACGTTATACGCCAGTAGTTGGGTTTGTTTTCCTCCCGCCGCAGTGGTGGCGGGCTCCAGTGACAGCGGCGTGTCCCAGCACAGCTGGCCGGGAGGAAGAGGGGGTCGCCGCTCCAGGAAAGAAGTGCTGGAAAGGCAGCAGGCTGGGGGGCCTGGGCTCTTAGCTGCTCGCTTCTCGTATCCGTACACCCACGGCCGTGATGAGTGCAGCCCCCTTGCCACTCCCATCTTCAGACAGGAGGAAGGACACGGAACACTTTGGTGACAGTTCCTTCACGGTTTGGTACATGATTCTGGAGAAGCTGAAAGAGACAAAAAACAGGAGAAGGTAGGCAGAGGAAGACGAGGAGAGCTGCAGGGCCCACCTGCAAACACTGAGGTCCCCAACAAGCAGGAGGGCAAACGAGACAGAGGCTGCCGATTAAAAGCACAGTGGGTAACTGAGACTGGTTGGGAGGAATGTGGATTCCAGTCATCCTATTATCACGACTTTCAGCAGGGAGGCAGAACTGAGAAGCTAAGAACAAGCTACTCTGTGTGGCTTATAAGGACTCAGGCATGAGTAACTCAGACACACATATCCCATCCTCCACTCTGGAATTCCTGGGGACCCAAAAATGAAGCAGGATGCCAGGGCCTAGGCACGGACCACTGAGGCAGCCCATGCTGGTCGAGTTGGGAGTGAACATTCCCCACCCCCAGCTGCAGCTCTCCGAGACCCCCAGCCCACCACCAGCAACAGCCTGGTGGCATCCAGCAGCTACAGCCAAGAAAGGGCAGCCCCCCAGGGAAGGATCATCTCTGAAATGAGAGGTGACTCTAGGTCCTTGCATTTTGTGCTGAAAATGAAAGACAGGGCCAGGCGGAGGATGCTTGGGGATGATGGGGCTCTGAGAAGTATTAATTACCCTTTGTTGAGCACCTAGCAGGTGCCCTGTACTTTTTATACATAGTTTCTAGTCCTGCCAGTGGCTATTATCCCATGAGGAAGAGGAGATTCTGCAATTAAGCAACTGAGTACAGCTTCTAAATGATGGTGCCAGGATTAAGTCTGACAATGTATGCTCCAAAGCCTAGCTCTAAACCACACCCATGTCCTGCCTCAGTTGACAGTAAGGACAGGTATTAAGGTGCAGAGACAGAGGTGAGGATGGAGCAAGACAGATGGTTCCATTCCAAGCCATGGCCATGAGGTAAGCAGGTAATGTCTACCTTGAGTGGGGTGTGGCTTATAAGTAGGGTGACACTGTGGTCTGGTTTATCTGAGATGGTCCCAGTTTGCCTATGGTCCCAGAGTAATTATCAGTAGTACTCTTTTCACTGGCAAACATACCCAGTTTAGACAATAAATAATATGGTCACTCTATTTCTAAGAGCCAAGCTTTGGGACATATAGTCGATCAAACAGCAGATGAGGTCACATGTCCTTCTCTGGCACAGCGTGTCAGACACTTGACCAAAAGGAGGCCACTTCCTATCCCTCCCTGCCATGAAGACCAGTGCTCCTGCCCTTCCAAGTCCCGACAAACTCTGATTCAGCAGGTGAATAAGACAATCTCCTCATTTCCTCTCTCCGGCTCAGCTGCAGCTAACCAGGCTGATGGGTAAGCCCACACCCCCTGCCCTCTGTTCTCCCTCCACACTCCCCACCTAAGGGGGCCCAGGAGGAGCGAGGAGAGGGTCATGCCATGCCACTGGTGTGAGTTGGCAGTGAAGCCACTTCTCTGGGCAAACGAGACAGACTCTACAAGTGGCTCATTACCTTGTCCCAGACAGGTCCCAGTCCTTGAACGCACTGCCTTCAGGCTGGCTGTGTCCCAGTGAGGAATTTCTCTGATGGGAACCACACCCCGATACCCCATAACCCTAAACGGAACCTGCCAGTCCAGCAAGCTCTGCCCATCCCAACCAGAAGCCCGACTCACTGTGGATGAAGCTTGTACAGCGTCCCATCCACTCCCACAGTCACGTTCAGATGGTCCAGCCCTCTGTTCTCACGGATCTTATCCACCACGGCAGCCATGCCTGCGCCACACAGCTGCGCAGCCCTCCTGGACACCACCCCGCACACAGTCTTGACCAGGATACTGTCATCGCAGGTGCTGTTCAGACCCAGCTGCTGGAGGATGGCCCGGACCTGGAGCAGCGCTAATCGGTCACTGTAGTGGACAAAAGCCAGGGGGCTGGATAAGGCAGGACCCACAGGAGCAGCCTGGGAACCGACTCCAAAGGACCAGCCAAATCATTGCATGTACCCACAAATAGGGTTATGGGGTTTTTTTCCTTCAAAATAACATTTATTTGTTTTGTTTTTTGTTCTGTTCTAAACGATCCCCAAAGTATTACATGTTAAATTGTAGGAAATTTGCAAATCTAGAAAAATAAAAATTGGAAAATCAAAACTATCCACAATCCCAATACCTAGGAAAATGCTATTAACATTTTCATATATTAACAAATATATTAACATTTTAAAATATATTAATATTTGAATATATCTCCTACAAATCTATTTTTCCTAGATGACATTTTAAAAATGGTATTGTTCCCATGATATGCAGAATGGGATCATCCTTTATAAGTGGCTTTTCTTTTTTCCTAGTTCGTACATCTAAAAAATTTCCCACTACCTTATCTGAGAGCAGGACAAGAAACAGCTGCAATAGTTTTCCATTCTAGAGATGCACCGTAATTTAGTTTGGAGAAATTTAAGGTATTTGTAACTTTCTACTATTACAAAGTAACATTTTGGTGAAGTTTCTTGTTAATAAATCTTTGTGTGCAACTCTGGTTTTTTTCCTTAGGATACACTTCTGGGTCAAAGGGCTTTTCCTTGTTCGTTTTTTGGCAGCTGGCCAGGACAAAGGGCTTTTGATACACATTGCCAAATCCCTCTCAGAAAACTGTGTAAGTTTACTCTCTCTCCAGCAGAGTATTCTAACTTACTTGTCCGCAGTGGAATTTTTGACACTGTCATAAGAATGGCATCAGAACACTGAGGTTCAGTCTGCGCTCTTCTCTCTTAGTGAGGATGACCTTTATTTTTTTTCTTCATTTGTTTGTCGGCCATATGAACTACCTATTATATTCTAAGACTATTTTTTTTCTCCTGGGATATTTGTCTTGTTCCTATTAAAATGGAAGAGATGACGATGATGATGATGATGATGATGATTATAAGACCAGCCAGTCTTTTTTAAGGACTTACTTTTTGTTTTGTTTTGTTTTGGCAGCTGGCCAGCACAGGGACTGAACCCTGGACCTTGGTGTTACCAGCACCATGCTCTAACCAACTGAACTAACAGGACAGCCCCTTTTTGAGGACTTACATATGACAGGTGCTTTACATACGTTACCTCATTTACTCCTCAACCAACCAATGCATGTATGATTATTCCCATTTTAAAGATGAGGAACATGAGGCTGGAGAAACTGAGTAACTCACTCAAAGCACATAGCCAGTGGGGCAGGACAGCTCTCCAAATGGGACCTGCCAAAGCTCTCCCCCACCACGCCATGCTCTGCATCTTGTCACATACAATCAAATGTTTTCTTCAGTTTACAGTTTGCCTTTTAAGTTTGATTACCAATTTTTTTTTAACTTGCCAAGCTAGGTAGCTATATTTGGCAATTTTCCTTTATGATTTCTTTCTTTGCTATTATGCTTAAAAAGATTTTCCCCACCACTTCATACCCATTAGGGTGGCTATTATTAAAAAAAAAAAAAAGACAGGCATCGCTGAGGGTGTAGAGAAATGAGAGCTCTTGCACACAAATCGTGGGAATGCAGAATGGTGCAGCCACTCTCAAAAACAGCATAAAGTTTCCTCAAAAAATTAAACATAGAAATTATTAGGCCTCAAAATCAGCTTAGCATAAGTACAGCCATGTTAACCTCTTCCTCACCCTGTCCCCTACCCCCTCCCTTTCTCTTAGTAAGTGCTTTCTGAGAAAAACCAGATTTTGTGCAAACATTTACTGCCAGTGGGATGTAAAATGGTGCAGCCACTATGGAAAACATTATGATGGTTCCTCAGAAAATTAAACATGGAATTACCATATGATTTAACTATTCCACTTGTGGGTATGTACACACAATAAGTGAAAGCAGGGACTTGAACAAATATTTATACACCCATGTTCACAGCAGCATTGTTCACAATAGCCAAGAGGTGGAAGCACCCAAGTGTCCATTAATGGATGAACGGATAAGCTGAGTGTGGTATATACACTCATGCAATGAACATCATTCACCCTTAAAAAGGAAGGCAATTCTGTCATGTGCTACAATATGGATGAACCTGGAGGAAGTATGCTAAGTGAAATAAGCCAGTCACTAAGGACGAATACTGTATGATTCCATTTATACGAGGTTCTTGGAATAGTCAAATTCATAGAGACAGAAAGTAGAACGGTGGTTGACAAGGGCTGAGGGCAGGGTGGAATGGGGATATTGTGTGGTGAGCACAGAGTTTCAGATGAAAAACAGTTCTGGAGATGGACAGTGGTGATAGTTAGACAACAATGTAAATGTACTTAATGCCACTGAACTGTCTGCACACTTAATGATGGCTTTGCCTGGGCAGAAGCAGTATGCAGGCTTTGCCAGGTTATCATGCAAAGCCAACATCAGGTTATCCTGACTATTCTAAGAACAAGGTGGTGTTTGCACAATTGTTTTGCTTTTTCAGATCCCTTTTCCTCCTCCTCCCACAGCTCATCTTGGAAGACGGCAAAGGCAGAATGAGGTGTTCACTCCACAGGAAAAAAGTAGGAGGATGATGGAACGACTTGCCATGGGGCACGTGGCCACTGAGCGGCTAAGCTATGCCGTCCCAGCCCCTCTTTCAGATGAGTTAAGGGTGGGCTGGCTCCTTCAGTACCACCATTTGTAACACACCTTTACCATCCTATAGTGGAATCCATATAACCTACTTACACACATAATTTCAAATAATATAATGTGCCGACATAAAGGAGAAAGAAAGGAAAGTAATTTATAATAAAATTATATGATTTGAATATGCAAATGCTCAGGGCCTGCTACCCCAGAGGAGAAAAACCCTCACAAATGGTCAAAACACTCCCTACGGTCCCACCCCCCGCATCCCGATCACTGGCCAGGCCAACCTCGGATGGATGGACACTGGCGGGGAAGCCTCTGCCCGCTCACCTCTCAATCTGAGAGAGAAACTTGGTCTCAAAGATGCCCCTGGTCTTCAGCGTCTCAGAGATCTGCCCTCGGAAGAGGAATCCCTTCTTGGTGAAGTCAATCAAGATGTTGCGGACAATTTCACCCAGGTACATACCACTGATCATCTTCTCAAACCTGCGACAGAAGGAGGGTGCGGGGCAGTTACGCAAAGTAACCAGGAGCACTGTCAGCCCTCAGCCTCACAGGCACTCTGGGGCTCTTACTGCCCCTCAAGGGCACCGTCAGTGGCCGTGTGCCCAGCCCTGTGCTCCCTGCAGAGGCAGAGGGAGAACAGGAAGGACCAGGGAACCCTTCACCTCCCATGTCAGACACAAACCACCAGCATTCTTGTCTAACTGATAGACCACCTCCTCCTCACCTAACTTCCTCTGCCTGGCCAAATCCCACCCCACCTCTCAGCTCAAAGGCCACTTCCCCAGAAGCCTGTCTCACTGCCTCATTCCACCACTGCAGTGACAATCCCAAGAGGACAGGGAATGGGTGTCTTGTTCAGCTCTGAGTCCCCTGACACAGCACAGTGCTGGGCCCCTAGTAAAGTGCTCAGTAAATATCTGCAGAATAAGCAAATGACCGGACGGAGTCTTAAAGGGACAAGAAGACCAAAAGGGAGGGCTCCTAGATTTTTTGAAGATCTGCAAATCCCGGGAGTACTGGTCAAGCACACAGCAGAGTGATAAGGCCACACGGGTGGGAGAATTCAGGTCCACAACACAGCTGAGGCCAACCTGTTCTTGGGGATTTTAATTTCCTGTCCTCTCCGTGCTGAAGGGCCTCAGGAAATAACACAGGATTTAAATGCTTCCATGGCACACACCCAAGCCCAGTGTCCCCAAGCTGAGAAGAGTCCACTGGAATACGGATGCTCCAGGATACTTCAGAAGATTTCATGCGGTCCACAAAAAAATATGAACCAGCATGGAAAGAGACAGAGTGGGTATCACTGCCAATCCCCATCCAGTCTCTCAGTTTGGTGCTGACATGCCTTTAACTACTCCTTCCAACACTTGCAGATCTCTCATTTAACAAAGAGCGTCTTAGTTTAGAGTCTTTGGTAGGCGACAGAATTGAATAACACCGTTCTTCACTATATTCATTGTGTGGTTACCATCTATTTATGGTAATCATGGTTTCCCTTTTTTCCTCCCTCATTAAATTTAATATAAGCTGACTTAAAGAACAACATTAAGTAAATAACAGCATAGGCGGTGTTCAGAAAAGCCAAAAATCTTGAGGCTGGCTGGGGAACGACTTATGTTGGGAGGTGCTACTCAGCCCTTCTTTCTGGACCTGGGGACACAACTTGAACCAAGTCTTCCTGGCTATGGCAGAGGACAGCCTGATTCCTCCTGGGGGCTGGAGACAAAAGAGTCGTTTGTCTCATTTCGGGGTAGGGCAGACACTGCCATTTCAGACACAGTCCGAGACCTGAGCTGCGAAGCTCCACACAGCCGCTAGGTGGTGCAGGAGGCTCGTGGTGGGAAGAGTGAACTGAGAAGGGGCCTCTGCCTCAGCCCTGACCCTCAGCCCCACGCCCGTGTTATTCTGATAGGGAAGAAACAAAGAGCAAGGGAAAGGCCAGAACCTTCCAGCATGAAAAAGTCCCCAAGAAAATGGTGGCCACTGTCCCCTATCCGCTGGGCATATTCCTGGGCAGAGGTGGCACCTGGACAGGACATCAACCCTGGGCCATCTTGTACCGTGTCACGGTCTCATCCACCTAAGATCTCTACTGTCCTTAGACCAAAGCCAAGGTCAGGAGTGAACCAGTAGGACCAGTCTCCAAGCCTCTGTCCAGATCCTACTCCTACTAGAAACTTCTCCCACTGCAAGAGGCAGAGTGCAGCCAAATTCTCTTCCCATCCTGACCCTTAGGTGCCTCATCCACCAGCAGAATTACCTTTGTTTTCCCGGGTTTAGAGAATATTCGTCCACCAGTCTGTCATAGTTTGTTCTGATGTCATCCAGACACCCATTGTCCCCGAAGGCTCCCCACTCCATGTTGATGCACATCTGCCCCTCGTTCCCCTCCACCATCTCCACGTTCTTCATTTCTTCCATGTAGCAGGCGTTGCTGCCAGTCCCTGAAACACACAAGGGGGGAAGAAATGGCCATGCCACCATGCCTGGGGGTCTCACAACTGCGGCTAGGGCCTGAGATTCTACAGATAAGGGGCACATTCTTGAGATGAACAAAGTAATAGCTTCGCTTTCCCAAGAAAGCAAAAGTTTTCCAAGAAAACTTCAAAATATAAATGGAGAGTCTGAGTTAAACCACCCAGAGAGCATTTGATCACCTTCCATCACGAGAATACTAAGAACTTCATGTGTTTACCTGTCCGGGCAGGGCCCTATTTATTTTCATAGAAGACCATCTTACAACAAAGGGATGTGTCTTCAATGGCAAAGTTTAGGCAATATTCAGATTGGAAGAAAAAAATACTTATCTACACCACATGCACACACACGCACACATACACATACATATGCATACATATATATATGTATTATATTACAGGATTGTCTACTATCATACCACAATGTCCATTTATCTTTTCTCATCAGAGAAGGTCACGGACTATGCCTGCTCAATAAACCTACCTACTTGTTTTGGACTGAAGCTCACAGTTAGTTCAGGGCAGAACAGTGCTCCAGCATTTCCAGGGTGCCTCTCTAAAGTAATGGTTCCTCACCTTTTTGGTATCACAGACCTCTTTGAAAATCTGGTGATTCTCCTGAGCAAAAAGAACATTTCTCCAGGTGTACCCACACACGGCGCACAAGCAATCTGGCATATGGTTTCAGGGGCTCAGGAGCCTCTGATTTCTATTTCTGAACTCCCTAGAGAAGGGCTACTCAGAGTGCGGCCCCCAATGACCAGGGTGCAACCACAAACTGTTTGCTGTTCCCAGTCCCTGATGAGCTAAATCAAGAAACTGAGAGTAATTGTTCTAAAACTTTCATAGCAGTTTTCATTGCCATGGCATCCAAGTTTGTGTTCATTGGACTTGTCTCATTGGAGTGGAAATTTAAAAAGCAATCAGCTAACCAAGGAGTCCTTCACACAGATGCTTTCATATACCCCTAAGCCACCTGCAGAGCCTCAGAAGCAGATCCTAACTCAAGAGGCCCAGGGTGGGCCAAGGCTATGCACTTCTAACAACTCCCAGAGCTGCTGGTGCTGCTGGCTCAGAGCACCACCGACCCATCCTAGGCAGGACGCAGGTGAACTTTCAGCAACCTTAGGGGACACAAGACATCCCTGTCCAGACCAAAAGAGCTTTGGTCATTTTCATCCTCTTTGAAGACACTTAAGCAGAATTCACAGATGCTTCTGACTGTGTAACCAAGGTTAAAACTAAGAGGAGAGGAACTCCAGAACTGGAAAGGGAGACGCAGTGCAAAGAAAGCCAAAACATGTAAACCATGCTTCTTGCCCACAGGACTTCAGAGTGAAAAGATCAATCAAAGGAGGCAAGAAAAAGTGCCTCTGAATGGAGCTGGAGCCTGGTGCCAGGAGCATGTCATCGGGCTGCCCAGGCAGGAAGTGCAGGCCTGGAGAACATGCTGTGTCACTCCAGCTTTGCCCATTCATAGGCAGAAGGAAGGGAGGGGCTAGGCAGAGAAAGCTTTGCAAAAGAAAGGGGAAAAAAAGCCCCAAAGCAGGACCCTAAACAACCTTTCATCCAGAGCTGCTCCCTAGAAGCCAGAAGTGCTTTGACAAGGAATGAAAAGGTCCTCCCAGCACCAGGAGGGCCATCTGTTGGGGCCTCAGCCACATCTCTAGACACTCAGCAAATGGTCCATGTGGGAGGAGTGACACACCTCCCTGTCCAGGTAGAGTTAGAAGGTGTCGGCTAAGAAACATTTGGGGACTTTCCCAGCATCCCCCAACACTAGGAGCAGGATCAACTGCACAAATGGCTTTCTCACAGCCCAAATCAATATGCTTCAGGAATTATGTGCTCTCAAGGTCCAGATCCCTGATGTGTTTGGAGTATAAAGGGAACAACCTGAGAGCCAACAGATAACCCCCTTTAGTGGCTGGGACCACTCACAGACAGTGCTGCTGGAAGCAAAATGGTGCCCATGGCCACCCTGGCCCTTTCCAGCTGCAAGCACAGTCAGGAGAGAAGGCACTCTCTGCTTCTTTCCTAGCCTCAGGCTCTCACTCTGTAAAAGCCCTACAGAGTTGCCCTGGGTCCAGGCCAGCTCCAAGTGCCCTTGCTGTCCACCCAGGCCATGTGAGCCATTTGAGGCTTTGCTCCCGGAAAGCTCAATTCTTGACAATCTGATCACAGTCATTGTGCAGCATTGTGGGGGTGTTGGGGAAGGGAAAAGCCCTGGAGAACCCTACAGCCTTCGTCCAGCACTGAATTCTGGAGGTGATAAGGGGATGGTACTGACAGACCGACTGTCCCAGAGGACTGAGCTGCTGGATCAAGGCCCCACAAAACAGAAAAACCTCAGCCTTCTCCTCCCCGAGGAGTGAGACTTTCCAGGACACCCACCTGTAATGAGTCCAACCTCACAGGTAGGCTCCTCATAAGCACAGGTCATCATGGTGCCCACCGTGTCATTGACCACAGCCACCACATCCAGGTCAAATTCCTTTGGAAAGAAAGGGACATAGCTTTAGGGAAGGGACAGCTCTGCCTGGTTTAAATCCTTCCAGTTCACTCTGCTGCACAGCAGTCAGAAAATCACTGGTGCATAATCTAAAATAGTTTTTTTTTACTACCCTACAAAAAGACAATTAAATGTTCCTTCACTGACTAAACACCTATTTATGATGTATCTGAAATCTGAGATATAAGGAAGGGGAATTGTTCTACCCATTTTACAGAAGGTCCTGAGTGCTAGAGGGAATCACTGAATAAAGACAAGGGACGACGGCCAAATAGTTCCTTCTCCTGGGAGTTTAAAGTGTGATAGCCTTTCAGAGGGCAAAATAGAAACATCAAATCCATTTCTCAGAATCTGTCCTTCAGAAGTAGTCAGGCAGCTGCACAAAGGTACACATACAGGATATCCACGGCATGACTTGCAACAGCCAGAAAGAGGAAACAACCCAAATACAGATCAAAAGGGGCACATGCCGGCATCCTATGCAGCCAGGAAAAAGAATGAGGCTGGTGTAAATGTAGTGACAAGTAAAGATACCTGTTTCATATTAAGTGAAAAAAGCGAGTTGTATTGTATATATAGTATGATTCCCATTTAAAAAATGGTGTTTGCATTGGCACGTGCATGGCAAGCAAGCTGGAAGAACACACACTAACATCAATAGTTGTGAAATAGGTGTGAAAATAGATCACCAGGTATCTTTTCAATGACCTATTAGACGTTGTCTAGCATATCCTTCCAGGAGCAACTGATCCCTCTTTCAAACACATTCACATTTCATCCTCCCTGATCGCCTGTCTGTTCTTTAGACTGTTGTTTAAACTGTTTTTTAAATTTTCTTACTGATTCCCTAATTAATTAATGAGCTAAATAAAATCTTTGGAATTTTTCATTTTATCTGTTTTCAATGTCCTCCAGCCAAAGGCCACCGGAAACACACCTGCAGTTGAACAAAGTTAGGTTTATTGATTCATTGCAGCACTGGAGAACATACCCCATGGGGCACCTTAGAAACTGCTGGAAAAACTACTATAGAATTTGGGTCTGTCTTGTGGTTTGGGGGAAGGTTCAAAGATGTGGGGCTCTGCTCTGGATTGGATGCTGTCAGGAATCACAGGCAATTCTATGATTCAGTATGTTCTGAGTTCTGACGTGGCTACGGAGTGATCTTATTCCTATCTAAACCCATCATGGCCACAGAGCGGCTGCCTCTGATGTCTACACTCTGGGAAACTGTGTTCAGCAGGAGAGCACTAAAGCCTAGCTGAGAGTACCAGGCTGTGCCGAGCTGTCAGGGGCTTCTTCTTTCTTTTTCAATTTGTATGATAGTCATGATTTTACCTCTCTTAAAAAAATAAAAAATCCTTTAGCAACACAAAAACTGTTAACTCTGGTTTTATTGCTGGCAGTCAAGTGAGGAAATGGAGAGCTTTTATTATCTAGGTCACATGTTTCTGTATTGCTTGAATTCTTTACAACAAGCAAGTACAATTTTTATAACCAAAAAAACCAGTAAAGATTTTTAAAAACATTCTTTTAATGGTTACCTCTCTCCTTTTTACCGTATTATCTAGGTCACATGTTTCTGTATTGCTTGAATTCTTTACAACAAGCAAGTACAATTTTTATAACCAAAAAAAACCAGTAAAGATTTTTAAAAACATTCTTTTAATGGTTACCTCTCTCCTTTTTACCGCATCCCTTAGTAAGGTGACTACATCGTTCCCCACGCAGTCAGTTGCCTTAAAACCCTTTGTCCAGGTGATCAATATTCCCTGAAACATGAAAGACACCAGGGGAGTCCTGTGTAATTGATCCTTCTGGGCAGAACCCAAAATTTCACACCCACCCTCCCAAGTCAACAACCACCAAGGACGCACAGTTAGACAACAGAGTTCAGACACCTGAGGCACAGACCCCTAAGATCTAAATAGAACCCTGAAGGCCCACTCCCACCTCATTGTCCTCACAGCAGTCTGAAATCATCCCCATTGCACAGATGGGGAAACTGAGGAATATAAGTCTAATGGCTACATCCAAGTTCACTCAGCAAATGGCACTACTGGACATGAACCCAGATCCCCCGATTCTTAGCCAGGTGCCACCACTGGTACAACCAACTAATTCCCATCAAGAAGAGTTTGCTGACAACATAAGTGAAGGAATTCGAGATTTTAGTAACACTATGACTGCCTAAAGTAAACTTTAAGTCTCACTGAAGTAAATTTAAAACACCTTCTGGGAAAAAAAGTGCCACGGGTCTGTACTTACTGTGATGAATACAAGATGAAGGTAAAAGCAAACTGCTTTTAAAAAATCACCAGACCTTTAAAAACCACAAAAAACAGAAGTTCATATAGGTCCAATTGCTGAACTCTAAAAGGCCTTAAGAGGAAAAAGGCCCCACATCAGCAACGTGACTGGTGGCTGGATTAGCCGGCTTGCAGAGGCCATGGCCCCGCCTAGCCTCCTAGTGCTGCCAATCAAGGCTTCAGCCCCAGCCTAAGGGCTTGCCTAGGAGCTCTGTGAGTGCAGCCTCCTCCAGGGCCTCCTCCAGGGCAACACCTCCACCTGTGACACACAGAGCTGCCTGCAGCTCTTCCAACAATCTGTTTCCCAGAATTTGCTCCCCATCCCCACCCCTTACTGCACAGTGCTGGAGCTGCTGTGCGAGAACTTGGCCCCCACTAGACTATGGGCTCCCTGAAGACAGGAGCTATATAACCTTCAGCTCTGAACCCAGCACTTAGCACTCAGCAGGTGTTCCAACCCTGATCTTTGGCCTCATTTCATCCCTTTTACTGAACAAACATGTATTAAGTATCTCCTCTGACAGCACACTGTGCTAGGGCACATGGGGACACAGGTCCTTGCTCAGGGAGCATACCATTAGCAGGAAAGAAAGACACAGTCACTAATCACTATCTGCATGAGAAGTGTGATAATCAAGACAACAACTAAAGAAAAAGGGGACACAGTAGACAGTGAGATTCTTTTTGCCTGGAGGACCCAAACTCTTCCCAGAGGAGGCGACTGCGTTTTTTAAAAGAAGAGTGGAGAAGAGCCTCAGAATAGATAGTGTGAAATCAAGCCTGGGTCAACCCACAGTGACAAGTGAGCCAGTCCCAGACATCCAGGGATGGCACTGAGGGTGGAGACAGCCTCAAGAGCCAGCCCATGCTGGCCACAGGGGAGTCGAAGATGCCCAAAGACTGCCACCTGGAAGAAAGAGACTCACCGCATCCAGACTCGTCTGCTTGCAGGGAAATGAGAAGGTGAAGCCCAGAGGCATCCTGGGGCCTTTGATCCCCATGTAGTCCAGGAAGTCCGAGATGCAGGAGACGATGTGGTCAAACAGCTTTAGGAGAAAAGAAGGGATTACCCATGCCCTCTCTGGTTTCATACTTTCAATGCACATGTACAAGCATGCATGCACACCCACATGCAAACATGCACTCTGACACATGCAGAGCAAGCCTGCTTCTTCAGGACCTTCCCAGCCACCAGACTGTCATAAGCCAGGCATGGCTGAAAGTAATCCGGTCCTTTGGTGCCACGAGGGCACAATGCATAGCTATGGGCATCACATGGCAGGTTTTGGTCACCCCATGAGCACCAGTGCCTCCAGCCGTGTGTGATGCATGGACACTACAGGGGATGTAAAAACAGAGCTGTCTCACCTCTTCCCCAGTGCCCTGCATGATTTCAATGGGAATGGCATAAATCTTGTTGTGCATTTCCACCGTTCTCTTTTTCCCACTACGGATTTTCACCAGCAGGACACGGAAATTGGTTCCTCCAAGATCCAGGGCCAAGAAGTCACCATGCTCTGTTGAAGTCAAGAACATAAAGAATGTTAAAAACAAAGTGCTTCCTGGCAGCCAGTAACCCCGAGACTCCAGACTTTCAAGGGGAGAACCCCCCTATTGGATACATGGGAGAAGCAGTAACACCTCGCTCCAGTGCACAGAGGAGGCTGAGAGGAGGGGTGGGCACTAAATCACTGACACCACAAACTCTCAGCCACACTGGGAGGACAAAAGGCCACAGCTGAACCACCTGTTTCAATAAATAAACGAACTTCAACAGGATTACCCTCGCTCCAGTGCACAGAGGAGGCTGAGAGGAGGGGTGGGCACTAAATCACTGACACCACAAACTCTCAGCCACACTGGCAGGACAAAAGGCCACAGCTGAACCACCTGTTTCAATAAATAAACGAACTTCAACAGGATTACTAAAAGCCTGACAACAATACTCTGAGTTTAGGGAACCCCATACAAAAATTAATAATTTGTCTACATATGAGTATTTGCAAAATGGCCACAAATCACTCCCTTCCCTGCACCCATCCTTCTTTGCAATGTGACTGCAGTTCCTCCCACCAAAAGATGGAGTCTATTTCTCCTCCCCTTGGATCTGGCCCAGCCCTATAACTTGCTTTGGCCAACAGAGTGTGGCAGAGGCAAAGCTGAGTCAGTCCCCAGCCTTGGGCTCCAAGAGGCTTTGGAGTCTTCCCTCTCCAACACAGACCCTGCTTTTAACACGTGCACAGCCAGTGGCCCACTGGAGGATGAGACACATACAGGCACCCTGCACCCCAGCTGACAACCAACGGCTGGACATGTGTGGGAGACCCTCTGAGATCAGTCTCTCAATTGACCCAGCAACTGACTGCAGATGCAGGAATGACTCCAGCAGAGATCAGCCCAGCCAGCCCAGATGAACAGAACGACCCTGCTGACCCTAGACTTATGAGCAATAAAAAATGGTTGTTGTTGTAAACCCTAAGTTTATAATGCATAAGAAGTCACTACACGTAGGACATATTCATATCACAAACATTCACCACTCCAAGGACCCACGTGGAAAGCTCTTCAGATTCCCCACAGTGCTCAGCTCCAATGAGAACCACTAAGGTTAGCATTAAGGATTCTATTCTCCAAACTGCCTGGGTGTAGAAACCCTTAGGACCCCATCTGCCTCATGCACACCCTATCAGGATTTAAGCAGGTACACTGTGTTTATCCTTCTACCTGCTTACCTTGTTTGTGAAAGAACCTATCCAGTGCTGTGGGATTTGCCCAGCTTTGTTCTTGTAAGAACACTTTCTAATTCTGAGCAGGGATTTGGTTTTAGAGAGAGCTCTAGCCTGGGAGGTCCAACCAGGGGAATTTAACTGCCCTGAGTCGCACACATGACACATCAGTGGTAAAAATGCAAAACAGAGGTTTGAGAGGGTTGCCAGCTCTTACAAAATCATGCATCCCCAGTGCAAGAGAATCCAGCCTCGCCAGCCCTGCTGCAACTTGGTCATTGGCATGAGCAGGAGAGGCATGGCAGCTCCCGACAAGCACTCACCAGTCCCATCTGGAGTGCTCCGGACAAAGGAGGGCAGCATCTTGACTACAGCCTTGTCATGCGTCTGCTTCTTCAGCCCCAACTCCATCTCCACCCGCATCCTCCTCTTCACCTCCAGCAGCATCTCCTTGGTGAGGTGGAAGTGGGCCAGGGTCTCCTCTATCTGCCGGTGTTGCTCGGCCAGCCGGTAGGCCACCGCGGTCACCATGGCGGCCCCCTTGCCGCTGCCACTCTCCGAGAGGAGGAAACGCACATCGGAGTCGGGTACCAAGCGCCTCAGAGTCTTGTGGAAACGCCGGGAATACCTGCAGGAGGGGGAGGGGGCGGATGTGCCACAACAGCTGGATTGAGCCATCTGTTGGGGACCTCAGGCACCCCTTTCTTTCACCACATTTTAATTCCATTTTCTACACTTGTTTTGTTCATTGCAAGTCGTAGACATCCACTGTAGAAAAGTTAGTAAATGCAGACAGATAAAAAGGAAAAATGAAACTGCCCATCATCATACATAAAGAGGAGTCTTATTATCATGAGTACCGCACACAAAAAACTTGAGATCCAAAAAGATTTTGTCCTCTACCATGACAAGAAGACAATACAGCAGTGATCAAAAGCACAGTGTTTGAAAGTCAGATCCCAAAACAAAGGTGAGCTCCACCATTTCCACATCAGGTGACCTTGAGCTGGCCACTTAAGCTTGGAGTAAAGGAGGATCACAGTATCTGGTGGACCATGATGTGGTGGGAACTAAATGAGTTCATTAAAACGCTGAGATTAGTACCCTGAGGAAGGGTTCAATAAATAATCACTTTTTTATTTTCACTTGGTTCTTTCCCTCTCCCCCTAAAAATCTGGATATTTCTCAGTGGCTAGAAGAGAACTTTAAGACAGGACACAGTAAGACACAGAACTTTCTCAGAGTGTGTTTGTGGCCTGCTGTAAGTATGGAAGGCTGCCTGCCAGAGGAAACAGGAAAAAAGTTCCCCAACGTAGTAACAATGGTCACCTCCAAGGGGTGGGATTAAGAATGCTGCTATTCTCTCTGTAACTATCTAAAGTTTCTAAACCGAGTATGTGTACTACTTCTGAAATGAGAAACATTTTATCAAAGTTATTTTTTTTAAATGTGATGTTGCAGATGAAAAGAGTTCTGCAGATGGCTGGTAAATATGAATGTACTTAACACCACTGAACTGTACACTTAAAAATGGTTAAGACAGTACATTTTATGTCATGCATATTTTACCACAATTTTTAAAAAATGTTTAATGTGATGTTGCAAGTTGCTAGGCTTTCTTATCCCAAAATTAGTCAAGAAATTCCAAAAAAAAAAAAACCTAAAATAGCTAGTTTCATTATGAAGAATTTTACAAATACTTTAAGAATATAAAAGATAACAAAATTATGAACTTGGGAATAACATCACTTAACTAGCTGAAACTCTGCTCTCAGAAACAGAACTATTTAAGTCAACATTCGTTTAACTGTCACTAGAGCTGGGCATGAAGGTATGGCATCTGCAAGAAATATAAAAGATAACAAAATTATGAACTTGGGAATAACATCACTTAACTAGCTGAAACTCTGCTCTCAGAAACAGAACTATTTAATTTAAGTCAACATTCGTTTAACTGTCACTAGAGCTGGGCATGAAGGTATGGCATCTGCAAGGCCACTTTACATGCACATTATACATGCACAGGAGGAAAAAAATCTGAGGTCTATACCAAAAAAAATCACATCACAGGCAGTTATTAGTTAATCTTATTAAATAAATACATAAAATTTATCTTTGGCCTTTTGAAAATGTACAAGCTATATTCTCACTGGCCAGGGAGGCTGCTGAAGCCAAGGTCAGCTGGCAGGTGCATGGACCCCTCCCCCAACTACTTACAACTTACATCTTTCTGGCTCATAGAGGCAAAATGTCAACAAGTTACCTGTTTAAAAAAGTAATGCCTAAAGGTTTGGGGGATTTTAACAGGAGCATCTGAAACAAGAATGTGGATACTGCACCTATGACAGGCTGTAATGAGGGCAAAGATCTTCCCTACAAGATACAGACACGTTCCACCCAGCATGCCTGGCAGCTACACAATAGTGAGGTGCAGATGCGACACCACCGAGAACCAGCTGGGGGTGACACTTCCCCAGCGGGCAACTCTGATCTCTCTTCCCAGAACTGGGCATCGTCTTGTTTGCCAAAAAACATTCGCTGGGTGCAAAAGTCTCATCTCTGGAGAAGGCCCTCAGCCCCAATGGGTACAGAGAGCCAATGACAGCAAAGGGCAGACTCACTGTGGGTGCGTCTTGTAAAGGGACCCGTCGACACCAACCGTGGTCCGCAGCCTGGGTGTGCCCTTGTTATCGCGCAGGCGGTTCAAGATGGCACCCAGGGTGGCGGCCACCAGGTTGGCCGAGCGAAACGAGACAATGGTGCACACGTGCTGGACCGAAATGCAGTCGTCGTCAGACGGCTCTACCCCCAGGCGGGTCAGGATTTCTTTGGCATTGTTGAGGCCTTCCTTATTCCTGTGAGGTTAGAGGCCAACACTTAACACGCTAAGGACCACAGCAGCCCATAAGTGCTACAGCACAGAGGCTTCAAGACACCAGAAGGCAGAACCCCATTCACCACGTGTGTATGCATGGGATCAAGACTGTCAAGTGCCTGAGAATAGTCTAGAAGGGTTCTCCTCCACAAGGAATACCAGGTAGTGGGAGGAAAACTGTACCAGGCTGGGTCATGGTGTGTCCAGTGCATGGAGAGAAGTGGGAAGGCCAGACCAGGTAGCTCCTGAGCAGGTGGAGAAATATCTGCTTCCCCCCAGGGCTTAGCGCTCATGAGGCCCGGGGGGTGGGGGGGCTGCTGCTTGTGGGGTCTGCAAGTTGCATCCTTCCTTGATGTTCTCCAGTCAAATTTTAATTTTCTGTATATACGTTTTGCATATCTTTTGTTGGATTCATTCTGAGGTAACTTTTTTCTTTTTGGAGGCTGGCCAGTACAGGGATCAAACCCATGTTCTAACCAAGCCAGCCCCGAGGTAGTTTATAGTTTTGTTACTATTGTAAATGGTGTCTTTACACACACACACACACACACACACACACGTATACACACACACATACACTCTTTAATGGACCACAGTAATGTTCGATGTTGACAACAGGGAAACCTGGGTAAGGGATATGTAGGAAAACTCTGTACTATCTTTGCAGCTTTTCTTTTATTTTTTTTTAAAGACTAGTCAAGTGCAGTAGTGAGAAGAGGGGAAGAGGAGAACAAGGAGTTCAATCTGACACTGACTGTGACCAACTGACTGAGAGAGCTCCCTACTTTTGGACCAGCCTCTACAGCTTTTCTGTAAATCCAAAATTATTCTAAAATAAAAAACTTATATACATATTTTAATTATTGCTAATAGTTAGAAATACAATTGACTTTTGTATCTCATCTCCGGAAACCTTTCTAACCTCTCCTATTATTCTATTTATTTGTCTGTAGATATTTTTGGGGTATTCCATACAGACACTTACCATTTGCAAATAATGACAGTTTTACTTTTTGATTCTTAAGCTTTTTTTAAAACACTGGCCAAGATGCCAGTACGATGCCTAATAGAAACTAGAGATACTGTCTGGCCCCTGATTTTAGAGAGAATGCTTTTAACATCTGCCCTTATAGGATGTTTATAGAGGTGTTTTGGAGGCAGCCTTTATTACAATATACATGCTTTCTTGAGCTAGCTGGGTTTATGTTTCTTGGTAACTAAAGAGCCAACACCAGATGCAGGCCAAGAGCAAGGCAGGCATTTTCTGACTTCGCCAATGACTTTGAAGACAAGCCAAGAGCCTCCCCCGCTCCCCTCCCTTCCCAGCCACCAACCAGGAGGCTTGTGATGAGAAATGGCTGGAAACTCAGTAGCATGGCTCCCTGATTACAGCAGCCTTGCACCAATTGTTCCTGAAGGATAGAGATCCTAGGACAAGCTTCAGCACATGGATGCAGCAGAAGAGTAAGTCCAGATAAATCCTGTGCCCCTTCCAGCAGCCTCCTTCTCTAACCACAAAGACAGTTGATGCACATCTTCTCCCAGGAGCCCTCAGAGCTATGAAGCCACTGGCTCTATCTGAATTTCCAGGACCACAGAAGGAACCATGGGAATGAGCACTTCATGCAGAGTTGAGATGGCATTGCCAGCACCAAGGATGGCAGCAAACAAGCCTCTTCCTTACACAGGTGGCCACACGGCTACAGGGACTCTCCTGAACCAGGAGTAGAACCTGGTGGCACAGTGAAGCCAGACACAGGACAGGAGTCCTTTAGACTTGGATGCACCAGACTACACTGGGATGAGGTTTGCCTGCTTCCCTCTCAGTGAAGGCCTGTGAATTACAGTTGAGACAGAGAATTCTGGGTTTCTTAGGTGATGCTGGAAGGCAGCAGTCAGGTTGCTGGCCGGACTCTGTCCTGTCTCATCTATTAACCAGTGTTTCTCAAAATTGCACGTCAGGGAACATTTCTGACTGTTAACAGGTGTTTCCTGAAAGAATGTGCGTGTGGGTGGAGGTGAGTTTCGGGTATAAAAGATGTTTGAGAAATGATGAGTTAATCAAAGTGAACTAGGTTTTCTTTAATATGCTTTTTTCAGGGAACGTGTAATCATCTTGAGGTCACTAGAATTCCCTGGAACACAGTCTAGAGGAGGTCATGCTATACCAAGGGGGAATTCTAAGAACCTGGTCCCACGGGCTGGCCTGTAGCTCACTCGGGAGAGTGTGGTGCTGATAACACCAAGGCCACGGGTTCGGATCCCATATAGGGATGGCCGGTTGCTCACTGGGTGAGCGTGGTGCTGACAACACCAAGTCAAGGGTTAAGATCCCCTTACCGGACATCTTTTTTTTAAAAAAAAAAAAGAACCTGGTCCCAGGCCTGGTCAGCTCCTTGCTCACCACTAGAATCATCTGCTTCCTGGACTCTAATCTTACCCTGAGTGTGTGTCGATGGGGTGGGAAGGGAGGGAGGGGAGGCTGTTTTTGTAACTAGATGAGAAAATCATCCGTGAAGCATCTGCTGCTAACTAAATTGTTCTTTAATGAACTGCCACAAGGTGTCTCTGCAGGGAGACCAGCCCAGGAGGGAGGATGGATTGACCCAGGAAGCCTTGACACTCTGGAGGGAAAAGCCCACCAAACCTAGATCCAAGAGGTAATGAGAGACCTATTGCTTCTCTGCCCCCATGGCCTCCAGAAACCTCAAGGGGTGGTACCTACTGTTCGATGGCCGACACATCACTGGTGTTAAACTTCCCTCTGGTGAGCAGCTCTGGGGTGATCCGCCCTTCAAATAAGAGGCCCTCCTTGGCCATCTTGACCAGGATCAGTCGAACCAGCTCCCCCATGTACATGCCACTGACCATCTTCTCAAACCTGCAGGAGAAAAGCACACGGGCACTTGTCAATCCTTCGTCCGTGCCCAGCACTGGTCAACGCGTGAGGAGTGGGACAGACTCAGAAGGAGAGGAAGGACTGCCTCATCACTCACAAGCTCACAGGCTTGTGGGCAGGCTGACCACATTTTCATGGGATCAGACGATGCAGGGACAGGCAATGGGAAGCGACTCCAGAGGGCGCTCACCCGCACCCCACACCTGCACCCAGCAGCACACCCCGGAGCAGGAGCAGGCAGGGAAGGCTGCCTGGAGGCGAGGGGAATGTTAGGATTTAGACTGGGGATGACGAGAAGGCCCCCAGACAGAAATGAGCAGAATATAGTAACCTCTTACAGTACCGTATGCTGTACTTTTTAAAGGGCTTTCACTCCCTCATTTATCAGCGACATGGGAAAGAGGTGGCCAGGAACATTCTCCCTGTTTCCCAGCTCAGAAAGGGTAAATGTCTTCAATGGGGCTGTTGTTGGGCCATTTATTGGTCACCCCCTTGGCATCTGTTTTCTCCTTTTCCAGACGAAAGGACCAAAATTTGCTTTGAGGAAGTCATTCCTCCCCTGCTGACCTCACCCCTGACTCCAGGGGTGGGCTCTGAGCAGCTGAGAACCCATCACTCGTACCACTGCTCAGCCACAGTCAGGCATGGGCCACTCACAGTGTGAACCCACTCTCCTGCCTCCCTTGGGTGGTGTAAGCCCAACACTGCTGGGGAGAGGTGGCCACGTGGAGCCTCAGATCGAAGCCAACACACACTGAGAAGCGGGGCTTGGTGCCATGTCTGAGCCAGATTTAGCCCTGTGTCCTGGCTGACCAGGGCTAGGTGGAGCCCCTGCACAGAGCAGAGCAAAGAGGCGCTCCACGTGGGTGCAGCAGCATCTCCTCAGAGGGAACCCAGCTGGCACCCCCAGAGCTGGCTATGACACAGCAAAATGATCTGTTCTAGTCAGAGCCAGCCTGGGAGCCAAGATGCTGCTGGGACCTGAGCACCCACCCACACAGGGAACAGAGCCACATTAGAAATACAGCCCTCATTGTCCCTGCTCCTGACAGGACCAGACAGGACCTCCCGGCCACAGCCATGCCAAGGATCCCCAGCAGGAAAGTATCCTTCAGAGTTCTAGCTGAAGCTGCCACCCAAGCCCTTTAGTAACAGCCAGAATCTCAGGGCTGGCAGGAGCTGCAGTGGAGCTGCTACTGTGCTACTCACCTCTCTGGGCCTCAGTCTCTTCACCTGTATAGTGGGGATAATGGCAGGGCTTTCCTATGATGCTTTGTGGAGGATATGGGTCAATACAGGTCACACAGTGCTCCAATGTCTAGCTAATATTGAGTGGTTATGGCCCTTCCTATGTGTCTGACACTTTTCCAAGCACTTTACACGCATTAATTTATCATCATTATAACCCTACAAGGTAGACACTACCATTATCTCCATTTTACGGATGAGGAAACTGAGGCACAGAAAGGTAACATGCCCATGGACAGAGCTAAAAGGTGGCAAATCCATGTTTTGAACCCAGTTAAATCTAACACCAGAGGTTAAGCTCTAACCACTGTGCTGTTCTGCCTATCTGGCAGATGGCATCATGCAATGTTAGCTATTACTGTTAGGCTAGTGTCTACTTGCCCCATCCCTAACACAGCCTCTCTGCTTGTTCTCCTCCAGCTCCCTCCCTCCCTAGGCAGCCTGTCCCTCTGTTGGGCAGTGTGACAATAAGAAAACTTATTCCGTTAGGATGAACTAACAGCAGCCTCCCACACCCTCTACCCACTACTTCTTACTCTGCCTTCTAGAGACACTCAGAACAACCTGCTCCCTTTTCTTCATGATGGTCTTTTACATACATAGATCCTGACACCACTTTTCCAGATAAAGGAGGCCCTAGGCCAGTGGCCTGTCCTTTCCCAGTCCCCAGAACCCCCATTGGAGCAGCAGAATGAGTAAACAGCACCTCTTGTGAGCCTCTCTCTGCTCAAGCCAAATGCTCATGGGGACTGGCTCCTCCTTCACCAACCAACCTCCCTTCTGCTCAAGTGAAATCAAGAGTCGTGTCTGCCTCTCAGCAGCCAGACACCTACAACCACAGACCAGCAGCAAGGGGCAGCACCATGCTGTTCCAGTGCCTGCCTACTGGTGGACCCAGGCGGCTGGGATGGGGTAGGGGGCTGTAGCCAGACAAGGGGGGGGGGTGTCAGTGAGCAAGGATTACACACCAGGAAGGAGTTCCCCCAGCAGCCAGGTCTGCTGCAGCTAGCAGCCCAGGAAAGGAAGAGGAGGGAGAGGCCTACGGGCAGGCAAACCAGGATCAGAGCTGCCAAGAGAATCTATGGAGCAAGCAGAGTGACAAGTGTCTGGGGTGGACTTGAAAACATGCAGTACTCCACTACCATGAAGACTAGAGAATGCTCCCCACCGACCACGTCTGCTGTTCTGTGGGGCAGATGTGAGGGAATAATGGGGAAATGGGATTCGAGATTCTAGATATAATGTAGAAAACAGAAGAGCAACGGCCCAAGAAGACAAAAGGGAAGGAGAAGAATTAAAAATAAAAGGTGGGACCAAAATCTATAATACAAGACAGGTACATGACAAGAATATCAAAGGCCTGGATGTCAGGGCAGTAGGGGGGAGGCCAAACGTCCAACCCCTTTTAGAGATAGATCTTCCAGTTCTAGGATAAGGCTGGGACTCCTGAATACTCAGAGCGGTTCCTCTGCTGCCTCCCCAAAGCAGCAATCACCATTGAAGGCAGGAGCCACAGAGCTATGACGACAACATCCTCCCTGTCAACTGTATACAGTAGGTACTCAGAAAATGCTAACTTCAATCAAAACAAATGAAATGAGTGTGTGTGCAGTGGTCTAGAGCCCACCTGGACACTGAGAGCCTTTGCACAAATCTAACGCACCCAAGTTTTAAACCCTGGTTAAAAATTGGAATCACCCGGGAAGCTCGCGCAGCACTGAAGACAGGCCAGCCCAGGACGGCAGCATCAGAGCTGGGAGGGTGGCAGCAGGCAAGAGGGTGCCTGGGTATCAGCATGTAGAAATGTGTTTCTAAACCTTATATTGATGCTAATATTTCTGTATTATTAATTTTCAAAATGTTTTACAGGGACACAATCATACTATAATTAAACCAAGAGAACATTATATAAAAAGTACTTTAAGAGTTGCAGACTCCACAGCTGTGCATCTAATAATAATAATAATGCAAATTTGATGAGCTTTTCTGTGTGTGATCACCTCGCTTTATGCTTTTCTAAGCTCTCACCCCAAATGTTCCATTAAGTGTCCCGTTAGTAAACATGACAGAAGTCCTATATGTGGCTAGAAGAGAAGGTCAAGGACTGACTTACAGCTGTTTTCCAGGGTTGAGGGACCCACGGTCTATCTCTCTGTCAAATTCAGTCCGGATGTCTTCTAAGGATCCATCATCCCCAAAGGCCCCCCATTCCGTGTTGATGCACATCCTCCCCTCATCTCCTTCCACCAGATCAATGTGCCTCAGTTCCTCCATGTAGCAAGCATTGGTACCAGTGCCTGGGAGAGACAAGATGGGAAGCTGTGACCACACAAGACAGAGAAGGCAGTGCCTTCCCACAGTGTGGGCTGAATGAAGGAATGAACAAAGGGGTAGATGTTACCAATGATCAGGCCGACTTCACACTGCTGGTCGTCATAGCCACAGGTCATCATGGTCCCCACCGTGTCATTCACCACAGCTACAATGTTGGCGTGATAGTCCTGGGGAAAGATAATGGGTGTCACCATCCACTCACACGTGGGAGTGGAGATTGCCAACCCTCAGAGAGGCTAGCAGGGGAGCTCCAGTTTTCCTAACCTCCACTGTTCCTGCGGGTGGTGCTGTTTCATTACTGCTGGTGCTCAAGTTAATTGGATTAGAGTACAGTGATTACATTATGAAAACTGTACAGTCCCCTTAATTATCTGACTTAAGATTCTTTGGGGAGTGGATTCTACTCATGGAACCACATTCCTCCACAAACCACTGCATGAGATGCACATGCACGCTGCAAGGCATCCCTCTGCCCCTGTCCTAACCCTAGTATACTGCATCTGTGACAGCTACTCCCTGAACAGCCCAGAGCACCTCTGTCACAGGGAGGTGATCCCCTGCCCAGGCTTGGTTCCTTTGGGCAGCATTTCTGAGAGCTCAGCTTTGAACCACCCCCCACCCTCTGGGCTCTGGACCCTCACCTCTCCCCTGCCTGGGTCTTCAGACCACGGTGCTACTGCCCCCCAGGAAGGGCCTTGGGCTGTTTTAGGATGCAACCTTCTTCCCACACCCCTGACCCCTGTGTAGCTAAGGTGGAGGACCCAAGAGAAATTACCCCTCGCTTTTTGATGGCTTTGTTAAGCAGTGTGACCACATCTGCTCCTTCCACACCACTCGCTTTAAATCGCTTCGTCCAGGTGATCAGGATGCCCTGAAAAGGAGAGAAGATGGGTTTGGACAAGGGCTGAGAGGCCTCCAGCCTCCCCAAGTCCCTGGGCGCACTGCTCTAGGACAGGGACAAAGCACAGGCCCAAAGGGGCTAAGTGGCTTCCTCCAGATCACACTGGGGACGGAGCCAGACTCTGTTCCATCTCCTATTGTCCACATGATGGGTTTCACTGGGGACTACCATGGGGTGAGAAAACGTGCTCACAATATCCAGTTCACACCAGAATAAATCAACTGGCCACTGGTATAGTCGTGCCACATAACAGGCAAATCTACCTGGATGTCAGCTGCATAGCCATGCATGAAGAATAAAAAGAGAGCAGAAGAAATCCCATTAGGATCTGATCACGTTCCCCCCTTTCCAACCAGACCTCGGCTTTTGCAGCACCAAGGAAAATAAAAGCCAGAATCAAACTGGAAAGAGAAACAAAATGCTGGAATAATTCTTGGCTTGAGCTTTTAAGAGCCAGGTCCTGGACATTTAAGGGATATTGTTGACTAGATATGATTTATACCTCTTCAAAGTGCTGGAACTTAACCCCCTATGTGTAGGGGATGACTCCACTATTTATATGATCCCATATCTGTCTGCACATGAATAGAGAAGCATCAGGAAGGACAGACATCCATGGTGACCCACTTGAGAATGTGAATGGGTAGAAATTCTTCTTTTTGCTTTACAATTTTATCTTATTTTAATAGTTTTATATACTGCTTTTGTATTTTTTTAAATAATCAAAGATACTAAAGAATAAAAATAATTGTTATACTTGGCTGTTTTTCTCTGAATATGGAAAGTCACTATAAATGCAGGAGAGGTGGAGAGATTCACAGTCCAGCCCTGGATGCCTTCAAGAGATGACCCAGGGATGGGGATCCTGCCCACATGGGCCCTCATTCATGGTGACAGCCTTGCAGACTGGAGGACGCGCGGGGGAGGATGAGCTCTTGGTGAGAATTTGTGGTTCTTTGCTCAGCAGCAAGTGTGGCTAAGCCCGGACACTGTTTTCTTCCCCTCAACTCTCACTCCCCACAAAAAGCTTCAGAGCACATGGCTATGGGAAGAACGTGGGGTTGGAATCAGGAGACCTGGTCCTATTTCCATACCTTCTGCCCATTTCCTTGTGGGCAGCTCCCCTCGCTCCTCGAGGTTCTCTGTGCTCAGCTAGAAAAAGGAGCTGGTCTAGATCTGGACAATCTTGAAGGTCTCAGCCAGCCTTGAGGAGTGTGCACAGGCCTCCTGGAGGGGTAAGTTAGTCTGTGATCCACTGGCACCCTGGCAGGCAGCCTGGCCTACCCCAGGAAGTCCTCCCTGGACAGGAGTCAAGACTGGCAGATGGGGCACCTACCTTTGGTCTCTTTCTATGCCCACAGTGTCCCTCTCCCAGGCACATCTGCTCCACCCTGCCCGCTCTCCTGCCTGTGAGGACATGCCCTTGCTGCTCCTGTAAGACCTTCATCCCTGGAAGACTGCACCTTCTGGGGGATGGGCCAATCTGAAGGCCATTCTGTCCCAGGGCCTGGCCTAAAGCCGGCACAGGGACATCAGTCAGCAAGCAGCTGCTGGATGAGCGAGTGAGCAGCAGAGGAGCACAGTTCACTAACATCTCTCCATTCCCGCGCCACCTCCTACCTCTCATGGGGAAGGCGGAGCCCAGACCCATCTCTCCCCAGGAGTATGACTGTCACATCTCAGTTCTTGAAAGCCAAGAGATACTTGGTCCTGACGACAGGCTTTGCAAAAGGGTTTGGGAAAGACCCTGGAGGCCAAAGTGGTTTGAAAACCTTGGAGGTGCAGTGATGCCAGATACCAGAGAAAGCACATGTTAATCCACAGCAGATGGATAAAAGCCAGGATAGCAACTTCTCAGAGGCATTTAGACCTGTTGGAGGGTGGGGGGCCCTGGATGGGAGGTGGGGCCTGGGACTCTGGTCCAGGATCTGCCATTAACAAACCCTGTGACCTTGGGGAGATCTCCATCCTCCATTTGGAAATGAGGAGCTTGGCCTGCTGGGCTCTGAAGTTCCTTCTTTCTGATTCCATATATTACATAGATGTAAGGGCTCCAGCAGTATGAAGCAATGCCTGGAGAGGCCACCTACCCTACTGATAAAGGGGCCCAGGGAAGAAGCCTGCAAGTGTGGAGGGTGCCCCACGCCCCAAACATTCCCATCCTACAGCAAAGCAGGCTGATTACGAGCATGGGCTCTGCTGCTTCCTAGCTGGGTGACCTTGGGCAGGTTCTTAACCCCTGAGAGCCTCAGTTTCTTCATCTGTAAAGTGGGAATCATAAGCACTTAACTCAGAGGTGTTTGAAGATTATGTGAGTTAGCCGTGAGGTACATACTAGAACAGAGCCTGGCACGTGATGGGCCCTAATAATTTTAACTATCAGAACTCCTATTATAAGGAATATATTCAGAGGTGGTTGCATGTGTTTCTTTCTGTCTCTCCATGCAGAAAAGGAACAAGATTGCATCTATTTATTTTGTATTTCTGCAAGTGCTCTGCAGTACAATGCTGTCACACAGCAGGTATGAGTCCATCCTTACTGAACAAATGAATGAATGAACCAACAACACACAGGAAGTGGGTGCAACAAGTCACCTGGGAGGTCAACAAGGGAGCCACGGGCCTCTCTGGGGCTGGAGCCGCTGACCAGCAGACGCTGTATAGAGGCGGCCCTGCCACCAGAGGGACGGGGCCCTAACCAGATTCACAGTAACCTGGATGGCTTCCAGGTAAATGCCACACTGCAATTTTGGCAAAGCGCTTCCCCAACTCTCCATTGACATTAACCCTACCTACTTCTCTTCACCTGCTTGAGTTTAATAAACAGTCCTCTGTATCTGGTGGCCACAAATACCATGATTTGTCTCCAAAAATACATAAATAACTACAGGAATTTTTAAAATAAACACTACATCATGATCTCACATTCATTTCTGCAAATGTTTTTAAGAAATTCCAGGCATGCAGGACATCCTGTAAGCAAATGGGAAAAGGAAAGGGAAAAAGGGGTTTGTTAGCTTTCCCACTCTGGGGTGTCCACGGAGCCCAATAATCCCAGGAAGTCCTTACCTCATCTATTTTGGATTGTTGGCAAGGGAAAGAAAATGTGAATCCCACAGGCAGTCTCTTGTCCTTGATATTCCTTTTCTCCATGAAGTCTCCCAGGCACTCAGCAACATGATCGAAAAGCTGGAGGAAGCACGAGAGAACAGTCGGGTGGGAGAAAGGGGACTAGTGTTTCAGGGGAAAATGTACACGATCCCCTCCCACACACACAGAAAGGAGCACGGCTGCCTGTCCTCACAGTACCTGGAGGCCCTTCTGAACAAACACGCTTTGTGCGAGGGCAGAGAACTTAGAAAGGACTACTCCATGGGACAGCACGGCTCCTAGAAGGCATTTCAAAACCTTCAGATGGAAGTAGCCTCCCTGTGGTCACTATGATGTGACCTGGGTACTAGGATGATTTAACAGTAACAGAAAATCAGCTTATCCCTCTATAACACACAGGCCATGGGTCTCCATCGGCCACCCAGGTGGAGGGGCCCTCTGGCCCTTTCCCATGCAGCTTATTTCTGTAAATCCCATAAACTCCATGGGGAATTCCACAGCCTCTAGCCCACTGGAGTGATTTAACAATCTTCAGACTATCGTATTTTTATTTTTTACTGAAGTGTAAAGGGAATATAAAAAAAGTACATGCATCTTAAGTATAAAGTTCACTGGATTCTCACGAGCTGCACCCACCCATGTCACTAGCACCCAGATCGGGAAACAGTGTTACCCGCATTCAGACTCCCCTTCATGCCCCTGCAGTCACTACGGCTGCCACCTGACTTCTAACACCCTCAATTAGTTCTGCCTGTTTGTCTACTGTATATAAATGGAAATGTGCACTCTTCGGTGTCTGCATTCTTTCACCCTGCCTTATGTGTATGAGAGTCATCTGTGTTGTTGTGTGTCTTTGCAGACTGTGCATGCTCATCACTACACAATATTACATGGGATGAATATACCACAATTTATTTACTGGATTGCAATTTAAGTTTGCCTGCTCTATAACACATTACCTACGATTTATTAGGTGCATACATATCTTAGGAATCCATCTTAAAAAGAGCCCAGAACACTGGTTCCCTAGTTTCTGCATGCATACTGCCAATGACGAGAGGCTCACCACCTCTAAGTAACCTTTTGAGATCTAATAACTCTCCTCATCTCTAAAATATAATACAGACCTAAATATAATACTCCATATGTGTTCCAACCAGAAGAGAGCTTAGTAGAACTAAGAACTTTCCTTTTCTTTATCTCTATACCTCTATTAATGCAACCCACGCATATATATGCTCTTTTGGCAGCCATGCCACAGTCTAGGTAACCTCCCTGTCTTTTTCACATGACCATCAGGACACACTATACCTCCCTTATACGTGGAATTAACACAGCCACAACAGAGCTTCTTGGAGCCCAGAAGAAGGCAGTGTTGGAAGGTTCAAACCACAGTTAAACAGAGCAGTCCTAGCCCAAGCTCCCAGACATGGCCATCTGCCAGGAGGCTTTCCTTACAAGGGAGTCCATGAGAATAGGCCACTACTCATTATTGCCATTCCCATTTCTTCCCAAAACCATTGGCCCAGCTCCAAAGTCAGACTTTGCTGCCAGGGTAATGGAAAACCTAGTCAATTTTGACTTAGGAGCCTCTGTCCCTGAGTCACTCTTACTCAGGCTACAGTTGCAGCTGGCATCTCTGACAGAGGAGACACATGACCATGCTCCCTGGAGAAGCCTGGCTAAGCTTCCTGAGACCTACATTTCTGACTGATATAAACCCATTACTAAGTCTGCGCTTGCGCCCCATGCCGCCTGCACTCAGAGCTGCAGATTCCCCTACGGCATCAGGAGAGAAGGCCGGGGCAGAAGGAAGGCTGTGCAGGAAAAGTCAGGGAAGTACCTGGGAGAACTCAGGCTGTAGAAATGGATTCACATGCCTGGGGCCTGTAACGAGCTCCCAGACCCAGGACAAATACAACTCCCCAGAGTGCTCTTTAGGAAGGAAAGGTCATTTCTGAGGAATGCCCACATTCCAGGGGCTAAAAGCCTGCTCAAGGACACAAGAAGCTACCCTTGAGCTAACCTCTATGTCTGTTCCAGGAAGGGAAGTTACCCACCCTCTCTGGACTCAAAATTTTTTAGTATCTAAAAAGACATCAACTGTTTCTTTCCTGACAACATACTCATTATTTTAAAAATACATACATACAGACTCAGGCCCTCTGACTGAAGATGTCAAATAATGACTAAAATAAAAACTTAAACATTTATTATTCAAAATTCCCAAACTAAATCAGTGGTATTTTAACAATGTTGCATTTGTGCTTCTGAAATTATCAAAGTTTAAAACTGCATTCAGACTTTTGAGATATCTTGTGTGTGTATGTGGAGAGAGAGAGAGACAAGGACAAAGGACATACTTAACAATTGGGGAATCTGGATAAAGGGCATATACAGGAGCTCTCTGTGCTTATCTTAAAACTTTTCTGTAAGTTTATGAAAATCAATAAATGTAAAACATCACATCAACAGAATGAAAGAAAAAAACATATGATCATCTCAATAGATGCAGAAAAAGCATTTGATAAAATTCCACATCCCTTCATGATAAAGACTCTCAACAAATTAGGTGTAAAAGGAAAGTATCATAAAACAATAAAGGCTATATATGACAAACCCACAGCTAACATCATACCGAATGGGGAAAAGCTGAAGGCTTTCCCCTTAAGAACAGGAAAAAAACAAGGATGCCCACTCTCACCACTTTTATTCAACATAGTACTGGAAGTCCTAGCCAGAGCAATTAGCCAAGAGAAAGAAATAAAGGGCATCCAAATTGGAAAAGAGGAAGTCAAGTTGTCCTTGTTTGCATATGACATGATTATATAGAGAAACCTAAAGACTCTACCATAAAACTCCTAGACCTGATAAACAAATTCAGTAAAGTTGCAGGATACAAAATCAGCATATAAACTAGCAGAAAAAGAAATCAAGAAAGCTATTCCATTTACAATAGCAACAAAAATAAAATAAAATACCTAGGAATAAATTCAACCAAGGTGGTGAGAGATCTCTACACTGAAAACTACAAAACACTGATAAAAGAAATTAAAGAAGACACACAAAAATGGAAAGACATCCCATGCCCATGGATTGGACAATCAATATAATTAAAATGACCATATTACCCAAAGCAGTCTACAGATTCAATGCAATCCCCATCATACTACCAATGACATAGTTCACAGAAATAGAAAAACAACTCAAAAATTTATATGGAACAACAAGGGACCCTGACTAGCTAAAGCAGTCCTGAGCAAAAAGAACAACATGGGTATATCACACTTCCTGGCTTTAAAATATACTACAAAGTGATAGTAATCAAAATAGCATGGTACTGGCACAAAAACAGATACAGAGACCAATGGAACAGAACAGAAAATTCAGAAATAAATCTACACACTTACAGCCAACTCATTTTTGACAAAGGGGCCAAGAACATACAGTGGGGAAAGAACAGTTCTCTTCAATAAATACTGGGAAAAGTGGAGATCCATATGCAGAAGAACGAAACTAGACCCCGTATCTCTCATCACCTACCAAAATCAACTCAAAATGGATTAAAGACTTAAATGTAAGACTCAAAACTATAAAACCTTCTTGAAGAAAACATAGGGAAACACTTCGGGACATAGGTCTGTGTAGAGTATGCATAAAGCAAATGTACTTCACAGAGCCTGGTTTTCCAAAGCCTTGAAGTTTCAAACATTGACCTTGCAAAGGACAGGAAATTTTCCCCAGGCTATATAGTCTCTGGGGTTCGGATCCCATGTGGAGACCGGTTCCCGTTCACTGGCTGAGCGCGGCACGGGCACAACACTGAGGGTTGCGATCCCGTTGCCGGTCCCCGGTACGGGCGCGACACCGAGGGTTGCGATCCCATTACCAGTCAGTAAAAAAGACAAAAAGGAAAAAAAAAAAAAAGATAAAGAATTGAAACACAACAAGGTTGCTGGCTCAAAGACAGACAGGTTACTGATTGACATGTAAAGATACTGGGAAATTGCTGTAAGAAGAGAATGTCTGCTAAAATCAAGCTTTTGTTAGTAGATTGACTTAAATGCATTATAGAATGTCACTTTACTGAATGTTACCAGCTTCTATTGTTAAACTTGTTAAACAATAGTAGGTTGACTTAAATGCATTATAGAATGTCACTTTACTGAATGTTACCAGCTTCTATTGTTAAACTTGTTAAACAATAGTAGATTGACTTAAATGCATTATAGAATGTCACTTTACTGAATGTTACCAGCTTCTATTGTTAAACTTGTTAAACTGTACTTAGCAAAAACCCCACCTATGTTCTCTTCCTGTAACTTCCTGGTCTGGAGAATAAATGCAGGTAGAGAACCCCAATTCATGTTTAATTTCCCAAATGGAAGGAATGCCTCCGTCTTGAGGATTCCGGGAGATTAACCCCTTTTCAGGGCTTCTCACTGCTCAGAAAAGATGGGCTTTGAGTAATCTTTGGCAGCTCTGTCACCCAGGGGAAAAGGGGTGACAAATCCATGGGAGGCAAAGCAACAGGTCTGGGCAAAGACTTCATGAATAATAGTTCAGAAGCACAGGCAACAAAAGCAAAAATTAACAAATGGGATCAGGTCAAACTAAAAAGCTTCTGTACAGCAAAGGAAACAATCGACAGGGCAAAAGACAACCTACAGAATGGGAGAAAATATTTACAAACTATGCATCCAACAAGGGATTAATATCCAGAATATACAAAGAACTCAAAAAACTCAATAGTAAAAAAACAAATAATATGATTTAAAAATGGGCAAAGTAACTGAATAGACATTTTTCAAATGAAGACATACAAAAGGCTAACAGGCATATGAAAAAATGTTCACCATTACTGATCATCAGAGAAATGCAAATCAAAACCACAATGAGATATCATCTCACCCCAGTTAGAATGGCTATTAGAAAAAAGACAAAAAATAACAAATGCTGGCAAGGATGTGGAGAAAGGGGAATGCTTATATATTGTTGGTGGGAATGTAAATTAGTATAGCCACTGTGAAAAACAGTATGGAGATTTCTCAAACAACTGCAGATAGAACTACCATATAATCTAGCAAACCTACTACTGGGTATATATTCAAGGGAATGGAAATCAACAAGTCGAAGGGATACCTGCACTCCCATGGCTCTACTGTCATGGCCCTATTCACAATAGCCAAGACTTGGAACCAACCTAAATGCCCTTCCATGGATTACTAGATAAAGAAAATGTGGTGTATACACCCAATGGAATACTACTTAGCCATAAAAAAGAATGAGACTCTGCCATTTGCAGCAATATGGATGAGCTTGGAGATTATATTAAGTGAAATAAGCCAGGCACAGACAGAGAAATATCACATTATCACTCATATGTGGAAGCTAAAAAAGTTGATCTCATAGAAGTAAAGAGTAGAATAATGGTTCCTATAGATTGTTGGGGAGAAGGGAAAGGAGATGAGGAGAGGGTGGTCAGTGAATACAAAATATTAGAAAGAAAGGAAAAATGAGATCTAGGGTTCTATAACAATATAGAGAGACTACAGTTAACAAAATACTGTGTATCTTTGAATAGCTAGTCAAGATGATGCTGAATGTACCTAACACAAAGAGATGACAAATGTTTGAAGTGATAGATGTACTAAGTGCCCTGATATTATCAACGTACACAGTATGAATGTACCCAAATATCTTTTTTTTTTTTTTTCGGTGGCTGGCCAGTACAGGGATCTGAACCTTCAACCTTGGTGTTGCTAATACCATGCTCTAACCAACTGAGCTAACTGGCCAGCCCCAAATATCACATTGTATGACATAAATATATATAATTAGCATGGGTCAATTAAGAAATTTTAAAGAGAGAAAGAAAGAGAAATGGAGAGTAGAAAAGTGGTTACCAGAGGCAGGGAAAAAGTTGGGGGAGAGGAGGCATTGGGGGAAGGTTGGTAAACCAGTACAAAGTTACAGTTAGATTAGGACAAATAAGTTCTGGAGCCCTAGGGTGACAAATAGCTAATAATATTGCGTTGCTTATTTCAAGAGAGCCAGAAAAGAGGATCTTGAATGTTATAACTACAAAGAAATGACAAATGTTTAGGTGACAGACATGCTAACTATTCTGATTAGATGATTATACAATACATGCATGTATGGAAACAACAAACTGTACCCCATAAACATGTATAATGAAAAAAATTAAAATCTTTTAAAAAAAACTTCTCTATAAGTTTAATATTATTTCAAATAAAAGATTTAAAAATCTATTTAAAAACTCCCCCAGCTAACAAAAAATTTTTAAAAAACCAAAAATTTCCCATACCTTACGGAAGATGAGAATCCCCTAGACCACAACCCCAAGAATTCACCACTGTTCGTGGTCTGTGAGTGTGAGTCGCTTCAAAATGAGGACCCTGGTTTACCAGAATAGGCAAAATGAGGACCCTGGTTTACCAGAATACTCCATAGGCAAATAAGAGATCTCAGAAAGATGTGCCACCAATACTTATTTCTAACCTAACACCAAACTTCTGGAGGAGAGGTTCCCTTTTCATCTTCCAAGTCTCTCCCCTCATTCCCTGCACTATTCTCCTCACCCACAGCCCTCACATTCCCTCACCATCAAAAAATAATAGCCAGGTAATAGATAGATAGGAGGTAAAATCCAGCCTAGGAGTTCCAAGTTGCTGTAACTGTAAATCTGGAGCCAGTTCTACCACTTATGAGCTGTGTAACCCAGGGGGCTAATTATTAAACAGCTGAGCCTCAATTTTCCCACCTGTAACATGGGAATAAATCATAATACCTACCCCAGAGGGCTGTTGTGATGATAAAATGAGTTAATACATATAAAGTGCTTATATCAGTGACTGGTACAGGACAAGTACGTCTGTAAGTACATGCTATAGTGATACTACGTTATTATCACCATCATCATCTTTTCAGACTGCTTAAAAGGGGCAGAGGAAGACACAGAGACAGCGGGAAACAAAATGATCCTAGAACCGAGAAGAGGGGAGGACAGGGACAGAGGCTGGAAGAGATGAAGGAAGTTGTGTGGTGGACACAGTGAGCACACGCTTGTGGGGGGCTCCCCCTTAACTAAGAAACCTGTCCCTAAAAGGTCAGGCCAAAGCCCACAGGGAATGTTTGCAGCACAGGGTGAGAGTCCCAGTGGTGAAGGCACCGGGCTTGGGTGGCTCAACCTAAGGACCACAGGGGAACAGTGACAAGCCAGTACTTGTTGCCAAATGGAAAGAGCAGGGTACCAAACCCTGAGGCTGCTGGCCACCCGCAAAAAGGAGCAATACAGTGGCCATCTGGGCACAGTTAGGAAACCTACCAGGTGGCAGCCTTCCGACACATACCAGATAAATGGGCCAGTTCCTGCAGCCCAGCTATGGAGAGGTGGTGGGGAACCTTCAGGCAAGGCCATCCAATGAGTGCATCAGCCATTTCAGTGGCTGACTGTAATGTGGCTCACCTGGCCCAGAGACAGCAACACCTTTAATGCTCAATGTGACGTAGTCTGAAAAGCTCTGAACCCAAACCCCAGAGAGCAGGTTAAAGGCCAGGATTAGACAGTGTCTCCTGGACAAAGGGCCAGGTGGCTTGTTACAGGTCTTCCCACATTAATTCAGGAACAAAGTGGAGTCAAGAGGAGAAGGCTCCTGGGTGTCATCTCAAAGCCCAGCCCAGAACAAATGGGTTCTCTGGAGAACTTAAGTCATGAACCTTGCTGTGAACACACCCTCTCTAAAGCAAACATTGGCGAGCTCTGAATATGTATCCTGGACAGCAGCCATGACTCAGGAGGCGAGCTACAGATATGAGGAGCCAGGACTTCTACAGGAGAGGAGAGGAGTGGCCTGCCCACCAGTGGGCTTAAGGCACCTGGAAATGACAGAAAATGGGAGAGGGCTGCCTAAACCCCAATCACAGGGTCCTCAGGGAGGTAGGGACCCACCACTCTCCAATATCAGATGGATGAGGGTGGGTGGATGAGCCCTTTCCGGACATGTCCACAGCCCTTCCACCACTGAAGGAAGGCAGCAGCCCTTCCAGGGGCAACCCTGGAGGGGGTGGGCTCAGGTACAAGTGTGAGAAAAGGGGATGATGATTTCCCAAGCAAAGCCCTGCTTTCTTTGCTTTCTGTGCCAAGGGCTTGTACAATGCTATTAAATCAGGTAGCAAGGAGCCCCAATTAATCCGGAGCTCTGAAGCCTAATTCCTGCCTGATGAGGCCACAACCATACCCTATGAGGTGAGGGCCTCTGGTGACCGAGTGAGGAGGCCAGTGACCTGGAGGAAGGGGCGTTTTCACCCAAGGGCTCTGCTAAACCTGTGCTGGGGAACCAAGCCCAGGACCTTAGGGGATGAGTCATTTACCCAGCAGAGCTGTGGAGCCTCACCCCTCACGCCCTTCACCCTGTGAAATCCAAGCAGCCTGCTCCTAACTCCACCAGTTTACCCATATGGTGGGCATATCTTCGGCATGATCCAGCCCCCACCTGGGCTGTCCCATCCTTTCACCCAGGAGTCCTTTTCCGTGCACATTGATGATGGACTCCTTCCAGCACCCCCCTTCCAGGACCTCAGGACACCAGTGCTTTGAGGTCTGGTTCCGGGAGGTATCCCAGGGGATGCCAGCTTGATGGGGCTGGCCCCAAGGGAGTGGGGACCCACCTGACTTCCACTGCCATGCATGATGTTCTCTGGGGTGTCGTAAACCTCGGACTCCATGTGAACATTCTGGTTTTTCTCGTGATTTACTTGCACCCGTAGAATTCGAAAAGAAGATCCACCAAGATCCAGGGCAATGAAATCCCCCTTTTCTGTTTAGGGAGACAACGGGTATTGCATCAGATTCAAGTGTTGGGAGAAGGCCACATACCATGCCCACTTCCTGGCAGGGTCCAAGCCCAGTCTGCCTCCCTCTGCCACATGGCACTTTCAGACAAAAAGCAGGGATCACACAAACCTCATCCAACCTTTGTCCTATATGAAGAGTGGGCAAGAGAAACCCTATCCCAGCCTGGCATCCTTAGACAATAACAGCTTCAAGCAATCCTGATCTCACTTCTGACTACAGGGGAATGGAGGTACTGAATTAAGTACAAAGTCCCATGCCATCTTCCTCTACTTCCTTACCCTATTTCAAAAACAGCACTGCTCTCCATTACTAAAAATCACATAGCACTTCAACTCAGAGAAGACCTGATCTGAGGTCCATCCTACCCCTTGGGTTCCTTTCACATTGGCTCAGACACTGACAACTGCTAGTTCAGAGCTCCACTTACTCCACAAGGTTATTTTTTTAAATTGTTGTTATAAAATATACACAACATAAAATCTGCCATCTTAACCACTTTTAAGTGTACAGTTCAGTTGCATTAAGTACATTCACAATGTTGTGCAACCACTACCACTATTTCCAAAACTTTTTCATCACTCCTAACAGAAACTTGATAATCATTAAGCAATAACTCCCATTTCCCCTACCCCTCAGTCCCTGACAGCTGATACTCTACTTTCTGTCTTTACAAATTTGCCTATTCTGGATATTTCATGTAAGTCGAATTTATACAGTATTTGTCCTTTTGTGACTAGCTTATTTCACCTAACATAATGTTTTCAAGGTTCATCCATGCTGCAACATGTGTCAGAATTTCACTCCTTTTTAAGGCTGAATAATATTTCATTGTATGGATATACCACATTTTGTTTATATATTCATCCATCATGGACACTTCACTTGTTTCCACACAGGGGATGCTTTTAACAGAAATCCCTCTTGGTCACATAAGAGTAAACTGGCCCACTACCGTTACATCCCTCAGGACCAATGTGCACAGTACCTGGGGTGGGTCTCAGCAGGACAGAAAAAGATGCTGAAAGACTACACTGAGACCACCAGACGGTACCAAGGGAGGTGGCCATAGGTGGGGTTCCAACCATTAAGCGACCACCAAACATTCTTTACCCTATTTCTCATTAGTCACCCTCACACATGCTCCCCCCCAAAATTGATTAAAATCTATTGATTTTACTCCTGATGCTAAGGTGACATCCCCACTGTCCCAATGTGTATCATGCCAGGTGTAACAGCCACCCTTGCCTCCGTGAGCTTGTGATCCACCAAGTCCTCAGTCCTATGGCAGGAAATACCAGACTGCTTTGGGGCATCTCATTTTCCTAGGGAAGGATCTGTATTATAATATTTTATGGTAAGAGCATTATTGAAATTTAATTCACATACCACACAATTCACTCATTTAAAGTGTACAATTCAATGATTTTTAGTATATTCAGAGTTATACAACCTACACCACAACCAGTTTTAGAACATTTTCATCATCTCAAAAGATACACAGTACCCTTCAAATATCACCTCCCAAGCTCCTCATCCCCCTCAGCCCTAAGCAACCTCTAATCTACTTTCTGGCTCTACAGATTTACCTATTCTGGACATTTCTTACAAATGGAATCATATAGTATGTGGCCTTTTGATAGCTGGATAAGATTCCACTGTATAGAGATACCACATTTCATTTACCCATTTGTCCACTGCTAGATATTTGGTTCATTTCCACCCTTTTGGCTATTATGAATAATGCTACTATGAACATTTGTGTCCAAGTTTTTGTGTGTACATATGTTTTCATTTCTCTTAAGTATATACCTAGGAGTAGAATTCCTGTGCGAAACGGTAACCCATGTTTAACTTTCTGAGGAATCGCCACTGCTCTCCAAAGCAGCTGCACTGTTTACGTTCCCACCAGTAATGTATGAAGTTTCCAATTTCTCCACATCTTCAGCAGCACTTGTTATGGTCTGTCTTTTTTATTTTGATTTGCATGTCTCTGATGAGTAATGATGCTGAGCACCTTTTCATGCGCTTATTGGCCATCTGTATATCTTCTCTGGAGAAATATTCATTCAGATCCCTTGCCCATTTTAAAAACTGGGTTATTAGTATTTTTAGTGTTCAGTTATAAGAGTTCTTTATATGTTCTAGATATAAGTCCCTTATCAGATATGATTTGCAAATATTTTCTCCCATTCTGTAGGTTGTCTTTTCACTTTCTTGATGGTGTCATTTGAAACACAAAAGTTTTTCATTTTGATGAAGTGCAATTTACCTTTTTCTTTTGTTGTTTGTGCTTTTGTTGTATCTAAGCATCCATTGTCAAATCCAAGGTCACAAAGATTAACACTTGTATTTCGTTCTAAGAGTTACATAGTTTTAGGGCTTACATTTAGGTATTTGATCCATTTTGAGCTAATTTTTGTGGGGTTTTTTCTTTGTTTTTTTGGTTTTTTTTAAAGATGACCAGTAAGGGGATCTTAACCCTTGACCTGGTGTTGTCAGCACCACGCTCACCCAAGTGAGCTAACCGGCCATCCCTACATAGGGATCCAAACCTGTGGCCTTGGTGTTATCAGCACCGCACTCTCCCAAGTGAGCCACGGGCCGGCCCTTTGAGCTAATTTTTGTATGTGGTGTAAGGCAGAGGTCCAATTTCATTCTTTTGCATGTGGATACCCAGTGTCCCAGCACGGTTTGCTGAAAAGACTATTCTTTCCCTTATTGTATAGTCTTGGTACCCTTGTTAAAAATCAATCGATCATAAATATGAGTTTATTTCTAAATTCTCAAATCTGTTCCATTGATCTATAGGTCTGCCCTTGTGCTGGTACCATAATGTCTTGATTACTACTGCTTTGCTGTAAATTTTGAAATTGGAAAGTGAAAGTCTCCCAACCTTGTTCTTTTTCAAGACTGTTCTGCTATTCTGGTCCCATGAGCTGTTTTCATTTTTGTTTTTGTTTTGGCAGTTGGCAAATGGGGATCCAAACCCTTGACTCCGGTGTTAACAACACCATGCTCTAACCAACTGAGCTAACCAGCAAGCCATTTGAGCTTTTTTATTTTTTATAAAGTAATGGCTGCTTTTTCTTTCTTTAAAAAAGTTTTCTCTTTTATAAAGCTGACTTATCTTTATATTTGATTCCATCAAGCTGTAAGCTCTGACACACTGCTATATTTCTGGAACTTAGAACAGCATTTGGCATATAGTAAGAGCTCAACAAATACTTGCAGAATTAATGAAGGTATAAAGGAATGAATGAACAAAACCAAAGAACTCTTATATTAAATTTCACTGTTCTTATGTTCTCTCTCAAGTTCCTTGAGAGACGGATCACAACTTAAGATTCCTTGCATCTGCCCTTAGCACCCAGGACAACTCAATAAACGCTTGGTAGGTGCTTGATCACAGGGATTGGTGGCCATTCATTCATTCATTCATTCAAGGCACTCCTGCTGGTTGTTCATTAAGCATGAAGCAGTTACACCATTGTGTGAGACACAGAGGAAAAACCAAAGTGTGCAATCAATCAGCTGTGCGATGGATTCTACAGTGGACACCAGCTGGGTGCCCTCTGATTCAATCAATTCTGAGAGTGGAGACAGTGTCAGACCCCACAGGTTTAGGGCTCAGTCCCCAAGATTGCCCCCCAATTCAGATGCCAATCACATGCACAGGTTGTGGCCTGTGCTTCTGACTGACTGGCTATAAATTGGGGTTCCCACAAAGATATTCTTTGGTTCTATTAATTTGCTTGAGTAGCTCAATGAACTCAGGGAAACACTTTACTTCGATTTACACATTTACTATAAAGGATATTACAAAGAATAGAGATGAACCGTCAGATGGAAGAGCTGCACTGGGCGAGGTATGGGAGAGAGGGCAGAGCTTTCATGCCCTCTCTGGGAGCGCCACTCTCCAGAAACCTCCAACGTATTCAACTATCCGGAAGCTCCCAGTACTTGGTCCTTTTGGGTTTTAAAGGAGGCTTCATTACATAGGCATGACTGATGAAAACATTCCCCACATGCTTATCAACTCAACCTTCAGCACCCCTACCTCTCCAGAGGTGGGGCTGGGGTGGGACTGAAAGTTCTGACCCTCTAATCTGAAGCAGATGACCCTGGCAACCAGCCCCTTCCCCACATGCTTATCAACTCAACCTTCAGCACCCCTACCTCTCCAGAGGTGGGGTTGGGGTGGGACTGAAAGTTCTGACCCTCTAATCTGAAGCAGATGACCCTGGCAACCAGCCCCCATCCTCAGGTTACCTATGGGCCCACCGAGAGTTGCCTCATTAGAACAAACAACACTCCCATCACCCAGGAAATTCCAAGGGTTTTAAGAGCTCTGTGTCAGGAACTGAGGTCAAAAATCAAATATTGGAACAAAGATTCTCCTAGCACCACTATCACTCAGGAAATTCCTAGGGTTTTAGGAGTTCTGTGCCAGGAACTGGGGGCAGAGACCAATATGTACATTTCCTATTTCACACATTGGTTGGTTAATTGGTTTTTTTAATAACAGCATTATTGAGGTATAATTCACATATCATACAATTCACCCATTTTAAAGTATACAATTCAGTGATATTCAGTATGTTTGCACATTTGTGCAACCACCACCACTATCTAATTTTAGAAAAGTTTCATCACCCCAAAAGAAATCCTGTACCCATTAGCAGTCACTCCCCATTTCCTCCCAACGTCACTATCCCCCAGCAACCACCAACGTACTTCCTACCTCTGTCCCCATTCTGGACATTTCATATAAACGGAGTCATACAACATGTGGTCCTTTGTGCTTTCACTTAGCATAACGGTGTCAAGGTTCATCCATGTGAACCTGTGTTGGCACTTCACTCCTTTTTATGGCTGAATTATATTCCATTATATGACTATATCATATGATGCTGTGGTTTTAAATTGTTTCTATGGTCCAAAGGAAAGAGACCAAGGGAAGATGCTGGGAAGCAGGTATCATAGATTTAGTGGAAATTCCCACCCTGACTTTGTGCAGTGTTCAAATCAGTATAGGGTCTTCTTTGGGTTTCCATTAGAACTCTAACCCCCATGATACTTTATACAACTATTAGGTTAAAAAACTGAATTAAGTATGAGATAGCTCCTCTCTGGAGGATGAGTCACTGGAATATCAAAAACACTTTATTTTACCATCCGCATTCATTGAGCTCTTCTGTGCCAGTCACTAAGTGCTTTAAATGCATCATTTTATTTTTAATCCTCTCAACGCTATGAAGTAAGTACTAGCCTGCTGCCCATTCTACAGATGGGCAAGTAAAGACAGAGAGGGGTTAGATAACATCTTAGTCTCTGTGTGTTGCTTATAACAAAATACCTGGAACGGGGTGATTTATATGAAAATGAAATTTATTGCTTACAGTTTCAGAGGCTGGGAAGTCCATAGTCCAGGGAACACATTTGGTGAAGGCCTTGTTGGTGGTGGCAGTGACCCAGGGGTCTCACATTGCTAGATGGTGGAAGCAGAGAGACACCAACCTCTCCTGTGCTCTCTTCTTTTAAAGCCTCAGAATCACACCCCTGACCACCACTACTACTCCATTCACTACTACAGGATCCTGCAATCTAATCACTTCAAGGCCCCACCTTTCAATTACCATAATAGGATTCCCCACCCTCTTTACACTGTCACAGTGGCAACTAAGTTTGGGAGGACATCAACCCAAGGCAGATGACTTGCCCAAGCACACAACCAGTAAGTGACAGAGCCACCATTTGAATTCAAAGCCCAAATTCATAACCATGAAAACTGCCTTCTGGACAGACCTCGGGGGGACAAGGATCCACAGAGATATAATCAGAATAGGCCTTCAGCACATCAGAGTTGGCTGCATTTCTTTTCTAGGACTCTTCAACATCCATGACTCCTTGCAGCACTCAGTTTTCTTTTGCTTTGTCCTTTTAATGAAAACGGTGAAAACTCAGCCTGGTAAACAACTACAAACCACTTGTGCATAGAGAAATATAGGGCACAAAAGCAAACCCTACACTAGGATGAAATTTTAGGTACTATTTGTTTTAATATTTTTATTTATTTACTGTTTTAATGTTTAAATAAACATCTATTTAGTTCAAGATTTACACTGGCTTTTCATTATAACTTCAAAAAATAGCATGGGAAATTTTCTGGTTGCTAGCCCAGTCAAAATTCTCATTTCCAGATGAATCAAAGAGAAAGCAGGTTCATGTTATTGAAGCGCCAGGGGATGGTGGCTGGGAACCCTGCTTATTGGTGTGGGTGCCCACAGAGCAGGTAAGAGCTTTCAGCCCATCTAGGAATGATGGCGTCAGGTTTCAGGCAGCACCTTTGGAGGACCCAAGCCTGAGATTTTTCCAGCAGAATAAGTGAAAAATGACCTCAGCTGCCTACAGGTCTGGGAGGAGACTGGTCCACATTTCTGCAGCTCCACAAAGACCCCTGCGCATCCCAGCCTCCTGCTCTGGTCTGCCCACTGCAGCTCCCCACCGTTTCTTTTTAACAAACACAGGTCAGCAAGGTCCCAGGGAATTAGGGTCAGAAGAGAAAGGGTGGCCCTGAGATATCAGGATAAAGCTAAAGACTGGACACTTCACACACTTGCAAGCTGGGGGTTGATGGATTTGAGGGGAGGCCATGGTAAGTAGCTCCTGAAGGCAGTCACAAGAGGTCTCTCTCAGCTCCTGTTCCCTCCCTGAGCAGTGACCCTGGTTCCATTTGGGTGTGTTTTGTGGTTGCTAAAAGAAATAGTAGTTGTGCCTCTTCTGAAAATCACATTCGCAGCTTAGGAAACATTGGACAAATATTAACTCACCTTCTCGGTTTATGGATAAGGAAGCTCCAACCAAACCAGCTGAATGACTCACGGTCACACCTGTGGCAAGGCCAGGTGACCGCTCCCTTCTCTTATACTCACAAACACTGTGATGCACATTATTTTTATGTATATTATGTCTTATTGTCCTCAGTTGGATGACTAGCAACTTGAAGGCAAGGGCCATTTAACAGGCGTACCTCCCTCCCCAAGCACTGAGTCCTGCTAACAGCAGCAATCAGTAAGCATTTGCTGCTAGTTCAGTAAGAAGTGCCTGAGCCAAAAGCATGGTCCATTCAGCCCTATACTCTGCTAGGCAAAGGACACTAAGGAATGGCTTGTGGTAAGGGCAACAAGATTTGTGGTAAACTTTGTTAGATATCTAGCATCTCTTTAGATAATTACCCTCCCGTTTTTCACCCATGAGGTTGGGGGTTGGGCTGACCCGCTGCTCCTGGGGGACCAATGTCTGATCCAGACGCATTTGGAGTCACCAATCTCAGCCATTGCAATCAGTTCACGATGCACACATGACCCAGGTCAGCCAATATGTCCCTCTCCAAGACCATCCCTGGTACTACTGGAGCAAGGAAGCCTGCTCTTTGCATCAGAATTGTTTGCTGTGAGGGACGTCAGCTGCAGGGGCTGTCTCCACCACTGCAAGGGGAGAGGTGGCCTATGAATGAACCAACACAAAGGAAAGTTGCGCTGACTGGAAGTAAGAGACACAGGAGTTCCTGGACACAAAGCCAACTGACAACTAGACTTCCCAATTACAGGAACCTAGAATTTTCTTTTTCTCATTTAAACCGATTTGAGTTAGATTTCTTTCAGCTACAGGCTCCCAAGATCAATATTCTTTATTAGGGAATGAATCCCCCAAATACCTTCTTACCCTCCATAACAAAGGAGATCTATCACGTGCTTTTATCTCAGATTGGTTCTGATTCAGAGGTGTGGTGTCCAGTCACCCCACAGCAGAGGAGCCAGAGCTGCAGGGTGAGACTAGCTCAGGGGTGGGGTGCTCGGGTGGCAGCAAGACAGCCTATCTTTTCTTCCATGCTTTCTCTGCCTCCTTCCCTTATAACATCACAGAGATGCCAGTGAATTCTGAAAAACTCTGGATCCTTCCTCCAGGGGCTGAGCTTATACATTTAGGCCTGATGGGTGGGGTCCTTTGACTGGCTGCACAGGCTATGAAAAGACTTTCCAAAGAATCTTACAAAGTCAGTTACTAAATGACAGTAATGATGATGATGACAATGGTGGTTTGCAGTTTCCAAAGGACATTCATTTGATCCTGATAACAGCCGTGTGAAGGTGGAGCAGGGATTATCACACCCATTTTACAGATGAGGAAATGGAATCTCAGAGAAGGTAAGTGACTTTTCTAAGGTCACTTTTCTAAGTGAGTGACAAAGACAGATATTTATCCAGTGTTCTAGATTTTTATTTATTTTATTTTTTCCTTTAACTTCAAGTTCAGCCTCTTTCTGCAGCAATGGGCATCCCTCCAACTTCTCTTCAAATCTTTGATTTCAAACCTTCCTTCCTGCTACTGGGGCCTCGTACTTGTGACTTCTTCCCACATGTCCCATTTCCACGAAGCCAGGAGAACCACTCTTCAAGAGAAGGCTCATTAAACAAAACATCTGAAGGGCCCCTGGCAACTCTCCACTTTCTAATGACAGCCATTATTACCAGCAAATAATGGAAAACAAACACGGGGACAGATGTCTCTCTTGAGTCCTGGCCTGTGCTAGATTACAGGACAAACAAAAACTCGGCCTGCCTGAAATGCCTACCTTAGTCCTGCTCAATGAATAATTCTGTACATGAGATACAAAGGCATCCCCTCCTGTCTGCAGTCCAGCTACCTGATAAGAACTCTATGTCTTTGTCAAAAACCCAACTAGAACACTAGACATTCAGGAGATTTCACAGATGGAGAGAACTCTCGAGATAATCCAACCATCCTTCCAGATAAGAAAACTGAGACAGCCCTAATGCTGCAGAAAGAGAAAGAAAACATTTTCCTTCCTTTGGCTGAAAAGTAGTACTGTGTATATTCAGGGCCCTGAACTAACCATGGCCACACCGTAAATCATTCCACTTTGCATGAAAAAAGACAATGGTATTGATGTTATTGTTGTTGCTGTTTGTTTGTTTTTGTGTGAGTGTGTGTGAGAGTGTGTGTGTGTGTGTGTGTATGTATGTGTGTGAATTGATTCATTCACCTTTAGCTCCCTCCAATAAGTGAAAACATGTGGTATTTCTTTTTCACTGCCTGACTCGTCAATCCTTAGGAAAGTTCCAAAAAAAGGAGTATAATGTCTACTTGGGCCACGTGTTACTTAATTTGTAATCTCATTTCCTCCCCATTCCAGTCCTTCTAATGCTATAAGTGTAATACATTTTATGCTTCTCCTGTCCATTAAAACTCCTTCTCATAAAGCTAGGGCTGAAGAATAGGCAGCTCCTTGCCATGTAAATATATCAGCATTGTGATTGAATCCCCATTTCCTCTAGGTTCTCCACCCAGGTAAATGAAAGGATGATGATGGCTTGAAAGGACATGGTAGAATCTGAGGTGGAAAAAAAATGGATGTTTGAGATATATTTCATGGGTAAAAATAAAATTTAAGCCTTAACTAGGTTAAATTTGAGGGGAGACTATGGTTTTAGCTTATGTGATAGGAAAGATAATGGTGCCATTTAATGAGAAGGAAAAGATTGGAAGAACTTAGGGGTTCATATTAAGAGATTGATTTAGAATATGTCAAGTAGGAGATGCCCATTGTATATGTAGATAGAGATGTCAAGTAGGTCAATATTCAAATATTAAAAAAAAAAAAGACAATGGTATATCCAAGCTTTTAGCAAATATTTTTTGCTTCTCCTTTGGGTAAAAACTTCTCTTTTGGGTAAAGACAGTGCTAGCAACCATGAAGCAGAAACAAAAAAAATATCCAACTCTATTTACCCTCAAAAAGCTTACAACTTAATTGGTACTTACAATATCTTTAGTGATAAATGAGATAAGAAGGGGAAAAGAGGAGGTGTCACGAGTAAGGCACAGAGTGACCTGGGTCTTTTGAGAGAGGCTTGGACACAAAGGGCAGCTATTCCCAAGAGACTGGGTAGCTTGGAAGAGGGACTTCTGTTAAGCCAAGTCACCCGGGCTAGTAGGCTTCAATGCGCTCCTTCTTTTATTATTCGTACCTTTACTACTTCAAAAAGAATTTGCAGCAGCTAAAAGCTGTTGTAGAAGTCTTTTCTTAAAAACAATGTATAGACTACTGAAGAGCAATTAAAAAAAAAAAAACACTGCCCATAAAAAATATCCAAAGGGAAAAAAATTAATTAGAAAATGTGCTAATATATGTATCAGAACATATGTGTCAGATATATTTTCAGAAATGTTTCTGAAAAATCAGTAGAGTTTCAAAACCCTGAGTCCAATCCACCAGGGTCAAGGTCAGTGAGAAAGGAAAGGTTTGCTTTCTCCCTTTGCCTTGGAAATCACATCACCACTTAACCGGCAGGGGCATTTCTCCACCACGGTGAGCTCTGATTAATCCTTCTGTGGTTTGGGATTACCACTAATTCTGTCCCTGACTAATTACTACAGTTGAAGCAGTGATTAACATTTCAAAAAGGGAACAGCACCATGGATTTACTACTAAGGAGACCGGAATTCTGATTACTCCAGGGGACCTCCTGGCTCTGGGATGAAAAAGAAGCCCAGAGGCAGGGAGAGGTGAGGTGGGGGCGCCTTCTGTCACAAAGGGGAAGGGCGTGGACTGGGGTCAGGTATCTGAGTCTTTGGCATCAATGTCAATGTCTATGTGTGGCTACAGGGACCATTCTGAGGGTAGTGCAGGCTCTGGAGCACATGAACTGAGCCCATCCACACAAATCAGGAACAGCCATAAAAAGAAGGACTATACAGTGTGTTATGGGTTGCTCTGTGTCCTCCAAAAAGAAATGTTGAAATCCTAACCCCCGGTACCTGTGAATGTGACGTTATTTGGAAATAGGGTCTTTGTGAATGCAATCAAGTTAAGATAAGGTCACCAGTATGGGCCCTAATCCAATATGACTGGTGTCCTTAGAGGAAAAACCCCATGTGACGACAGAGGCAGAGACTGGAGTGATGCAGCTGCAAGCCAAGGAACACCAAGGACAGTCACCAACTGAAGCTGGAGGGGGCAGGGAAGATTCTCCCAGAGTCTCAGAGGGAGCATGGTCCTGCTGACACCTTGATCTTGGACTTCCAGCCTCCAGAAATGTGAGACAATACATTTTTGTTGTTTAAAGCCATCCAGATTGTGGCACTTTGTTAAGGCAGCCACAGAAATTAAAACGGGTGGAAGATGCAGTGGGGAGCGGGAGGGTGCTGACCCAGGCCCTCTGTGCACAGGAGGGTGGGCCCTTGTAGTTCAGGGCTTTGGTTTTACCTCCTCCGCGTCCTCCTCCTGCTCTCAACACTAGTCTGTGCTCCGGAGAAGCCCTAGACATTTGGCCTTATCCCCACTGAAGAGAGGCTTGGAGGAGGTGTGGGGTCCAGCCTGCTGGCTCCAGTTCCACAAACCCCACGGCAGTGTTTCCCACCATGAGCATGCTACCGTGTATGTCATCACATTTAAGACACTACTGTGATTGTGAGACCCAGCATGATTGTAGGTAAGATTAAGAAAGAAAAAACACTGCCAATAATAATTTTGAGATGCGATTCTTATATGACACAGTGCTGATTCCAGAGATAATCACATTTTTTTAAAAATGAGCTTCTCAAAATAGATGAAATATGGTAACACATATTGGGGGAAAGATTAAACAGGTTTGGGGGAAAGCAGTTATGCCAGGTTAAACAGGTTTCCTTCCTGCAGGACTGCTCAGGGACTTTTTGTTGCTGTCTGTTATAAATCCCTAAGAGGAGGCTAGAGAATGTTGTATTTCCCAAATAAGTATGAGTTCTGGGCTGAGGAGTAGCCAGTGTGGCAAAAGGCTAGAATACCAGTGTACTTGGATCCCACTTGGGACCGTCAGTCCTGGCAACAGTTTGGAAAAAGAACAAGGGAGAGCAGCCCCTGCTAACACAGAGTCCTGGGAAGTGGAGCTGGCTGGAGAGCAGGACTGAGGAGGAAAAGTCAGGCATCTCCACTTCTCAGGTGTCTGCCAAGATCCAGTCTCACAGGATCAGATGCCTGGCAGGGATCAGGTATCATTCTCTCTTCCAAGCAAAGCCAAGGCACAGCTACACCCCTGCTACAGAACTCTGTGAATCCTGAAAGGCTCCTGGATGTGGGTGCCATCCAGGCTGGGACAAAGCAGAAGTGAAATACAAAGGTCTCTCTTCCCCGTGGGCCACTACAGTCACTCTGATGGCAGAATCTCTTCGGGAGTTCTTAAAAAGCTTCATCACCAGTAACAACGACTCAAGGAAAACAAAAGCATGGAGGTGTAGAAGATAACCAAAGAAACACGGGAGATACAAATGTTCTGGAACTCCTCATGTTCTGGAGACATAAGAGCAAACCACACAGCATAATCACCAGTAACAACGACTCAAGGAAAACAAAAGCATGGAGGTGTAGAAGATAACCAAAGAAACACAGGAGATACAAATGTTCTGGAACTCCTCATGTTCTGGAGACATAAGAGCAAACCACACAGCATCTGCAAGATCCAAACACTACCCTTCTAAAGTATCACAAGCCACTAGACAGCCAGGCCAATGAGGGCAGGTCAGCTTTGTGCAGCCATGGTATCCCAGTGCCTGGCACATGGCAGATGCTCAGCAGACATACATGAGATGGATGGATGGATCGATTGATGTATACATGAATGGATGGAAGAACAGATGGATGGAATGGAGAATGAATGAACAAGTGAGTGAGTGAATGACTGAATGAACAAATGAAAGTCAGAAGGATGATTTCATAGAACATCCAGCCTTCAGAGCTCCATCTCTGGGTGACAGACTCACCAGAACCATCAGGAATGGACCTTACAAACGTTGGCAACATCTTGATTGTGGCTGTTGGGTTAAAATCCCGGGAGAGGCCATTCTTCATCTCCTTCTTGAAGCGAGTCATGATATCCATCAGAGTTTCATCAGAGAGCCGCATGGCATAGAGATACTTGTCAATCTGAGGGAAGGACAAGAAGGAAGCAGAGTGAGGCCGAGGAAGGTTCTTTCAGCTCAAGTCTGGCTGGGGGAGGACAGAGCAGGGTGAGGTACCCGCCTGCCTGAGACAGTCCAGCTCCTATGGGCACTGGAACACCCAGGCTGGCACATTGCACTATGGAAGGTCATTCAGTGCCATCAGCCATGTTGCCTGGAGCAGGCTTGCAACTGCTCTCAGCCCTAGTTCCTCACCTATAAAATAAACCTAACATCTCAAAGGTGCTTTCCAGCCCTCGAGCATTACAGGGAAGCTGCCCTTCAATCCCCAAGTACATAATAGGGACAGGTTTCCTCTGGTATCAGGAACACCTCGAGCCCCCTTCCCTCACATGGATAGTGATGACACAGAGGTTAAGAATGAGGGCTCTGGAGCCAGCCACCTGGGTTCAAATCCAAGTCCCACTGCTTAACAGCTGTGTGAGTTTCAGTTTCTGCAACTGAAAAACCAAGATGATAAATAGAACCAAACTTATAGGACATTGTAAGATCAAATGAGACAGAGAAGCACTTAGAACACAGCAAGGGCTCGATAAACATCAGCTGGTATTGTTAACAAGAGATGCCGTGCTGGGAGGTTTCCTTGGGCATGACTTCTGGGGAGGCAGAAATGGTGGCCAAAGGGCTAGGACCTTCCAGAGAACATGGGGCGGCAGGTCCAGAGCACAGACCTTGACCCAGCCTCAAATGTATGGAGACAGTACCCTGGTCTCCATGGCCACGTGTGGGGCCCACATGCCAGGGCCAATGTGCACATACCTCCAAGTCAGACCACTCACACCCTTCAACAGGACTGACCCAACCTGCTCCTCCTCCTGAGCTCCCCCTTCTGCTCACACTTCCCAAGCTCCTGACCTCAGACTCCCTGGGTTGTCACTGGCTGTCACTGTTGTCCTTCCTTCAAAGTGTCTTCCCATTTACTCTCTCGGATAGTATTTACTGAGCACTTACTATGTGCCTGGCATTGGACTAGACACCTGTCCTCGTGGCACTGGCCTTGTGGAGTCCACGCGAGGTCCTTTTATCTTACCACTCTTTCTGCTACTCCTCAGTTACGGAAGCCCTGGTAACCATGTGCCCAGACTATGGATGGTTCGTCCACTGATATGGTTTTCCATCTTCAATCTCTCCCTTCCAAGCCATCCTCTACACCACCACCACATTAGCCTCCCAAAATGCAACCCTGGTCAATTCACTCCCCTGTGCCCAGCCTCTCAATGCCTCCTGTGACCGAGCCACCTGTGCGCTGCAGGTGTGGCTCCACATTCTCTGAACTCTAGCCAAAGCACCTCTATCACTCCTTGTAGGCACCCTGGGCTTGTCACCTCTACCTGAGATGCCCTCCTTTTCTTCACAGGTATCCAAATCTCACCTGCCCTTAAGGTTCAGATCAAATGTCACCACTCCTGAAGGTGTCCAAGTTCCTTGGGCTGAAGATAGCTCCTTCCTCAGCACTGATCTCTCCACATTGTCCAGCCTAGATCACAGCTTTCTGCACCTGTCACCTCAACCTGCCCAGTGCCTTCCATGGAGCCTTGCATACAATGACAGATTTATGACCCAACAAGCCTGAAAAGACCTTGACGCTGATTTGCTTCTGAGAAGGGCATGTCATGCTCACTTTCCAGAGTGCCTGGAAACATCCTGAGTCAAGAACAGAGTCTCCAGTCCTAGGACATTTCTGCATACTCTGGTCCTGGGCAGCCTTCTCTCTCTGGACTTCATGCCTCATGCTCCCCCCCAGACCCTGCCTGTCACCTGCCTCACGAACAACCACAGCACTGGACTGCAAATGTCCTCTGTGGCCAAAGACGATCTCTTCCACACTCCCAGTTACCACGCCTACCACCTTTTCCCCTGTGCAATAAAGCAAAACAAAGAAGGGCCATCAGAAACCACCAAGAGCTGGAATAAAAGTTGCCAGGATCACATCCTGGGAGGAGAAACATGCCATATTCTGCCCCCAAACCTGGCAGCACTGATCAGCAGCCCTTACTCTCATGGCACCTTCAGTCTGGGGGGAGCGGCAGTCATGACACAAACACGTCCACAGAAGCACACGGGGACAACTGAGCACAAAACCGGAGAAGGCTTCCTGGAGGGCCAATGTTGGAGAGTGTTGTCTAGGCACAAGCAAGAGCATGTGTGAAGGTCAGAGGCGAGGGAGGGTGGTTTGCTCAACGAACAGAAATGAATTCAATACAAATCAAGCAGACAGTGTAAGAGGTGAGGCAACCAGAAAGACTGTCAAGAGCTAAATCGTGCTGGGCCAAAGGCACATAAACAAATTCATACTGGATCCCAAAGCACAGCCAGCCACAGCAAGGCTTTAATGAGAGTACAAGGATGAGATCTGTATTTCTGAAAGATTGAGCTGTCTGCTGGGTGGAGAATGGGGAGCAGGAGCAAGCCCCTGCAACACCAGTCACTCACTACGCTAGTGCTGTGGACACACGTCCACTCCCACACTCCTCACACCACATCACGATTATCCCTTTACAGATATGACCACCTCCTCTAATACCCTGTGAGTGCCCAAGGGAAAGGAAATGTGTTGAACAGACCTCTGGAAATCACCCAGTTGCCTGGCACAAAGAAAGAATTCAAATAATGCTGAAGACTAGAATAACACTTACAAATTATATTGTTGTTTATGGTAAGTCAAGTGCTTTGTATGTCATTTAACCTTCAAATGACACTGTCAGGGAGATATTCTTAATCCCCATTTTACAGATACAGAAACTGAGGCTCCAAGAAGCTAAGAGATTGGTTCAAAGCACACAGCTGGACAAGAGAGGTCCTGCACCTACATGTCTAAGCCGCCTCCATACACTCATCCCTAGCCCCTGGGGAGACCCTAGTAAAGCTGTTGAGGTTTTCCAGCCAGACAGGAAGAGGCATCTAAAGAAAATGCAGGGCTCTCCGTAGCTCCACATCCAGCCTCCCTCCTAACTAGAGGTGCAGCTCAGCCCACAGACACTGATCTGAAAATCCCGACATTTTAGGACAGCCGAGCCAAACCCAGAGCCAAGAAACTCAAACGAAAAAACAGATTGGGACACAGAAGATGGCCTGGCCCCCACACTTCTATGGAGGGAGCTTTCCTCTTGTTTTGATTCATGGAGGCACAACTGGGCAGAGCTGGAGTGGAAACTGAGGCCTCCAGGATCTCACCTGAATGGGGATGAACAAAGGGAAGCCCTTTCTTCTCCCTGGTTCTCAGTAGATCAGGAGCGGTGTCAAGTCAGCGTAGATCGTGGGCCTGTGAACGGGCTGACCAAGGGAGAAGTCACCTCCTTGGTACTTGCCACAGTGCCCAGCCACGCAGGAACCTGGTGCAGGACTTGGCAGACACGCACCCTATGCACTGTGGCCCTTTAAGTGGCCCAGAAGACTGGAGAAAAGCCCAGGGTAAGAGATACCTGTAGAAAACTCCCAGGGGCCCAGAGCACCTGGCACCTCACTGAACAAGGGGCTTTTTCTCTCGTGCAGACCAGCCCTGCCTGGCACCTGGCTGGGCTGCCCCTGTCCGCCTGGGAAAGAGAGGCTGTAAATGGTCAGAGGGAGGGAGGGAAGAAGGAAGGGCATTGGGAAATCACTCCTGCCCATTCACTCCAGATCTCTGCAAGAACCCAGTGAGAGAGGCCGACTCTCAGTCTTCAGGGGTTTGGCCAAAGTCTGTGGCCCTTTCAACTTTTCTATTTCTGTCCTCTGCACAGCATCACCAGGTCTCTTCCTCTCCACCCTCCTGCCCTCTCTCTTTTGTCTGTCTGTCTGTCTCACACACACTCACATTTCCACAATCCTTTTTCTTCTCTTAGGGTGCTGCTCCCAGACCACTGCTGCTTTACTGCTCTGGCCACATGTTGGTGCCCAAAGAATCCCTCCTGCCCTACATGTTGGTGATGGGAAGGGCACAGCACAGCACCTCTTCTGGCAGTTTCCACTGCAAGCCACAGCCTTTGGGACATCTGTCATATGTCAGAGGCTCCAAAGAGTTTTGACAGGAACCCCTGGTCCTCTAATGCTCACTCTCACACATGGTGCCTGACACAAGCAATGCAGAATTCTGGTCAGGATGGAGGGGAAGTGAGAAGGTGTATGTCAGAGGCTCCAAAGAGTTTTGACAGGAACCCCTGGTCCTCTAATGCTCACTCTCGCACATGGTGCCTGACACAAGCAATGCAGAATTCTGGTCAGGATGGAGGGGAAGTGAGAAGGTACTAGCTACCAGAAACTACATGCCGAAGTGGGTCCTGCAGACCCTTGCCCGAGACTGTCAAGGATTCCCATCCAGCCTGCAGGGCTTCTCCACCATTGCTTGGGGGAAGAGCCCTTCCCAAGAGGGTGTGAGCCAGGCTGGCCACACAGCGCTGGTGCTCATGCCCAAATACTGTCCAGATACTTCTCCTGGATTGTTTTCTTGTGGACCAAGAGGGCCTTGAAGTTCTCAGCAGCTTCTGAAATTGGACCCGGGCAAAGGCAGGAGGAGACATTGTCAGCAGAGAGAACACAGTCTCGCCAAGCCCCTGGCCCAGAGCCATCCAGCTAATGAAACAACCCAAAGGCCTGGCACTGGGCTAAACTCAGAAACATTTCTGTGCCTGGTCCCAGCCCCACTTCCTGCTTCCAATAGAACATGCATGAAAAAACAAACTCAAGACTGGACATGCCCAAGTGAGCCACTGGTCGTGGCAGGAGGCTCCAGTAACCACTGGTAACCAACCCGGGCATCTTCACCTCCCATGGAAAATTTCATTCCCTCTCTCATCAAAATGCTACTGACCCATTTTGTAGAAAAGAAAACTAAAGCTAGTGGCAATATGCCCAAAAACATGGCAAATGAAAGATTTCGGCAAAATTCCTCTGAAACATTTGCACTGTTTTATTGGTTTTTTTAAGGCAGTAATATATACTTAATATATAATAAAATTAAGTAATGTATATGAGTATGAGTTCTTCCCCCAATCTCCCTAGAGATATCCCTGCTAATAGAGCTTCATGTTCTAGGACTGTTTTCCTAGTTAAACACTCATGCATACAGAGATAGCATTTTTTATTTTGTTTTACAAAAATAGAACCTTATTATAAACACTATCTCCTTTAAAATCTTACCTCCATTTTCCTATGTCCTGTGGGAACTGCCTCTAACTAAACTGCCTCAAACTAACAAAGCCATACTTAAGATTTCCCCAGGAGCCTGCCTGGTTCAATGACAGGGCACAGAGGGGCAACAGAGACACCGCACTTGCCTCCTGGATTTGCCACAACGCGGGCACCTCAGTCTTTCCATCTGCCTGCCACATGGGTATGTTCCTGTGACTTTGATCTATAAAGGCCCCTCTACTCTGCATAGCACGTTCACATGTTGGCCCTTACACCATCCTGTCTAGAAATGCAGGGCACATATCGTTACTTCCAAAGCCCTGAGGAAAAATCAGAGGCCAGAGGTTCCTCTCTAGCCAAGGTGACCTGCTGGTTAGCAAAAGAACTGGGGTGGACATCAAGCTCCCTGATTCCTCTCAACCCAGGGAGGACCCAGGCCAGAGGCTTCCTGGAGCAGGGAGATGAGGGAATGCGGGTGGCACTAATGCCACACCCCATCCAGTCCAGGAGCAGCATGGTCCCCCTGCCTTGCAGAGAGCATGCCACACCAGTGTGATTTCCAGGAGGCCTTGCTGGGATCAGACCAGCTACCAGCTGTCTGATCCCCTTTGTTCCCCATGTACACGGTCCTAGGAAAGAAGTTCAAAAGCCATCGCAAGCCAAAGGCCCTGCCCAACCAGACCCTCCGCTGTGGTTTGTGCCAGCCCAGTGCCGCCGGACTCCTCTTCCTGCCTGCACGTGGCTCCTCTGGGTGCCCAGCCCCACCTCACTGCTGTGGGTGGTGGCAGGGAACCTAGTTTCTCTCACATTCTTGGCAGCCAGTCTCTGAACAGGGAGGAAGTTGGCCACCAGGGGGGACACCTCTGACCTGGTGGGGTCCCTACAGTAACCGTGGACTCGCAGCACACTCAGGCCGCTCAGGGCCATGACAGCGGTTCTCACCCCCAAAGGTCCTTTCTCACACAGCCACCGGCCACTCTGCTTCCTTGATCTGTAAATGGCCTTTCCAACCTCTGCCCCTTCTTTCTCCCAAAACCTACCTCCAAACTCACCTTCTCTGGAGCACATGCCATGATGCACCCCACCCTACATCGTCCACTCCTCTCCTCAGCATCCCCTCAGCTTAGGTGTTCACTATGGAGAAGTCAATTTGCCCTAGTGGACATGTCGTGATGTGTGTTTTTCCCAGGCGCTGCAGGGACAAATGTATGGCCCACACCTCCAGCTAGATCGTGAGTGCCTGGGGTGCAGGGGCCATGCCCTCTGGGCCCTTTGTGTGCTCCAGGCTCTCGGGATGGTGCCGGCTGGGCTGGGTGGCTCCTCTGCCTGGTGGTGACGCCTAGCCTGGGGAGGCCTCAGAGGGTTTGCTGGCTCAGATAAGGCCCAGAAAGTCCTCTTCCCCGAACAGCCCAGCCCTTCTTCCTGGCACCAGCCCCTCGCTTCAGCCCCATGAGTTCCAGGCATTTCTAACACCCTCCTTTCCCTCACATCTTCATTGCAAGGTTGCAGCCCAGTGTGCCAGAGGGACGCTAGAGATAATCAGTATTCACTCCTCTATTCAAGCTTCCCAGAGACCGCAAAACTACCTGCAAGTCACCAGAGGAAATAAATTCCACTGCAGAGGGTCCTCAGTGAAAGATCTGCATAAGAGCATCACCAAAGCTAACATGACCCCTTAGGTACTCTAAAACACTGTGCTGTGGAGGGTCCCTCTCCTTGTCTCTTTTTCCAGGTTCATGCCTATTTCTCAGTGCCTCTGAACTGTTGCTTCTGTTTCAGTGAACATGGACTAAGCATGGACTGTAAATACAGCTCTGTTTTCTCACATCAAATCTGGAGGAAAACAGGATCCCCGCTCTTGAAGAGGACACTGAGGTTCTAAGAGCAAGAACGTGGATGAGGCCCATACTGGGCACTTCAATACACCCTGATGCAAACCTGCACAACTTGGAAGGTGGGCATTACTGACCACATTTTACATAGGAGGAACATGGAGCTGCCCAGTTAGGCAAAATGCCCCAAGCACCCAGAACCAGGGCAGCACCAGCTTACAACTCCACACTCAGCACTCCTTCCCTTATTCTCCAGACTCCTCTTGCTAGGAGGCCCAGCAGAAAGTCCGAGGTCATGCCCGAGGTCCTTCCAGTAACTTTGACACCCATTAGTAGAAGCTTCCTAGCTGGTGAGAGTGGTCAAGCCCTCGCCCAGGAAGAGAACAAAGCTGTCACATGGAACTAGCTAAAAATAAAAGAAGCTCCCATTTCCTCAAAGGGAACAGAACAGCCCTGGAATGTGGCAGGGCAGGAACAACAGGCTTAATTCTCAGCCTCCTTGTTGATGGCTCAGGAGGGGACCAGCCTCCAGACTCAATTCCCAACGTCCCAGGCACCTACAGAAGAGGGAGGAGAGGATCTGAAGTACAGACAGGTTTACTTTCACTGTGAGACAACCAAGCCCTAACACTGTGGGTTGCAGATGCTGCAGTGCTGGGAGGGACAGGGCTAGAAATCAAAAGACCTTCGGCCTCGTCCAGCTGCACTGCCTCCCTCTACGACCTTCAGCAATTTACTTCCATCTCTGTGCATTTCTGCTGGGAGAACAGCAATAATGAAAACTGCCCTCTCGCCCACACTTGGCGGACACAGGAGCTCCATGGCACTGAGGATTCCTCAACATAGGCATTTCGGAAATCCATGGTGCCATTTTCTTTCTTTTTTTTTTTTTAAAGATGACCAGTAAGGGGATCTTGACTTGGTGTTGTCAGCACCGCGCTCTCCCAAGTGAGCTAACCAGCCCCCTATATACAGATCTGAACCCACAGCCTTGGTGTTATCAGCACCACACTCTCCCAAATGAGCCACGGGCTGGAAGGATTCCTCAGAACATAGGCATTTCGGAAATCCATGGTGCCATTTTCTTTCTTTTTTTTTTTTAAAGATGACCAGTAAGGGGATCTTGACTTGGTGTTGTCAGCACCGCGCTCTCCCAAGTGAGCTAACCAGCCCCCTATATACGGATCTGAACCCACAGCCTTGGTGTTATCAGCACCACACTCTCCCAAATGAGCCACGGGCTGGCCCCTAATGGTGCCATTTTCATCTGTCCATTTGGCCAGGCAACATGGACATGCAGATGGTCCATGAGCTCTCACACACAATTAGAGGCAAAGGCAGGATCCCTGCCCAGGCTTGGGGCTCTGGTTGTCTGCCTACCCTCTGTTATCCAGAAAGCTATAGTCCCCCACCTGGCTACGCAAGGTGCCTACAGATATGTTCTGGGTAAATAACAATGACAACACTGGCACTTGTACAGTTCTGTACACTTTCCAAGTGTTTCCATGTCCATTCTCCAAATTGATAAGTGGGCATGAAATCATTTATCCCATCTGACATAAGGAAACTGAGGCTCAAAGAGCTTGATGGCCACCTAGCAACACTACTGAATCTGGAAGGATCCTTTAGAGGTAATGGATTCCAGCCTCCTAGTATCATAGACAAGGAAACCAACGCCTAAGGACATATAGGAGCCCACTGCTTTAAATGCAGAGAGACTTTGTCCAAACTTCTGAACTATAAAATTCATTGTCTAGCAGAGCACTGTCCAACAGGAATATAATGCAAGTCACGTATGTAATTTTAAATTTTCTAGTAGCCACATTTTAAAAATGGGTGAAATTATTAGAGCACAGCCTTGTAACACCAAGGTCAAAGGTCTGGATCCCATACAAGGTTTGCTCCATAGGTGGAAAAAAAAAATAGGTGAAATTAATTTTAATAACATATTTTATTTAACCCAGCATATCTAAAATATTATTTCAACATGTAACCAATATTTTAAAATTATTAATGAGCTATTTTATATTCTTTTTGTCACATGAAATTTTTGAAAACCTGTGTGGATTTCACATTTCAACAGCACATCTCAAGTCAGACTCGCCATGTTTCAAGTGTTCAGCAGCCACATGTGACTGGTGGCTACTGTTCCAGACAGCACGGCCCTAGCATTTCAGATACAACTCTGTTGTGGGAGATGGTTTCTACTGGGAGGCTGCTGCAGTGTACCACACCGTATAGGGGAAAAGAAATATCCTTCCCTCCCATCTTGGGTTCATGGCTTAGGCCCCTATAACCAAAGACAGATTAACAAGAGAAAAGCATACAAATTAATATGTTTTACGTGACATGGGAACCTTGATAAGGAAATGAAGACCTGAAGAAATGGGTAAACCCCTGCATTTTTTATGCTAGAAGTGGATAATCATGGGCATGATTAGACAAAGGGGATATGATCTAATAAACTGGGGGGAACTTAGCAAGGCCTGTTTGTTCAGATTCTTCTCTGTGTCCCTGTGTCTTCAGAGAAAAGGATGCTCCTTTACTTCAGGTACAGGGTGGGCATCTCTTGAATGAAGCTCTTATGACCTGCTTTAGAGGAGGAAAGGCAAAGGAAGGGGAGACTGACTTTCCTGTTTCTGCTGTTTATTCAAATGCCAAGGTGCCATATTTGGGGGTAGCATGCCCTGAACCCATCAACGGCTTAGGGAATCTGAAGCCCCAGTCCACAGTTCTAGTTCTGCATGCATGGGAAGAGCTGCCCACTGGTGTCAGGGAAGCTTGTGTCCCCATCCTGGCCCTCCTGCTTTCTGGCCAACAAGATCATGTCAATGCCACGTTATGGGCCTCACCTGCCCCATATATAAGATGCAGGAAGAAATACCTACATCCAAGGTTGCTAGAAGGATTCAACTAAATCAAGCATCTTCCTAAAGCAAATCTTTTACAAATGGAACAGAACTTTGCAAAGGTGAGGTGGTATCTTTATTACAGTGGTAGTACCTGGGTCTCCTACTCCACTCACCCCACCTGCACAGACAGGGCCCTGGAAGGCATCAGGAGATGTCAGAGAAACGAGGTCTGAGAGAACAACATGGTTGAAGGCAAACCCCATGTGTCTATCAGTCAATGAAATCAACAGTTGCTTACAGTATGGCCAGGCAGGAGCTAGGAATGGGTATTACAAAGAGCTGGGGTGGGGGGTGTCTTGCAGGTTAAGCCTTGCCCTCCCTGGGTGTCCTCTTAAATGCAAACGATGATGGGGGAGGATAACAAATGAAAAGGGTGCAGGGAAAGATTTGAAAAACAGGGCAAATCCCTAACATTTCACTGTAAATGACTTTATTGGACTAATTTCCTTCCCATGTAGAAGGGGTTCATCAACACTGAGCAACCAGGGATGGGGGATTGGCAAGGACAAGCCAGCCTGCTAGGGTTGAGGAGCAGCAGGAGATGGCGGTCAGGGGACCCAGAGGATCCCACCTCTGCCCCCCCGCCCCCCAGCCTTTCCCTCCTTGGATTTATTTCCCTAGACTGCAGATGAGAGAGTTGGGTGTAGTATGGTGAAAAGAACATGGGTTCTGAGTCAGGGGACCTGGTAATAAGTGTTCCTGTCCCCATCAGTCATGAGCTGTGAGTCATCAGCAAGTTACTTCACCACTTGGAGGCCTCAGTTTTCTGATTTCCAAATTAATGATGCCTTCCTGGAGGTGGTTAAAAGCAAGGGCTCCCTGAGAAATTCCACTCCTACTCCTACATAGATACCCAAGAGATATGAAAGCACATTTCTACACAAAAAAACTCACACACAAATGTTCATAGCAGCACTATTCATAACTGAAAAGCTGAAACAACCCAAATGTCCATCAACTGACAAATGGATAAACAAAATGTGGTATGTAGATACAATGGAATATTATTCAGCCATAAAAAGGAATGAAGCTTCTACACAAAAAAACTCATACACAAATGTTCATAGCAGCACTATTCATAACTGAAAAGCTGAAACAACCCAAATGTCCATCAACTGACAAATAGATAAACAAAATGTGGTATGTAGATACAATGGAATATTATTCAGCCATAAAAAGGAATGAAGTTCTGACACATGCTACAACATGGATGAACCCTGAAAACATTATGCTAAGTGAAATAAGCCAGACACAAAAGGCCACATTTTGTATGATTCCATTTATATGAAATGTCGAGAAAAGTCAAATTCATAAAAAGTAAAGCAGATGACTGACTGCCAGGAGCTGGGTGGAGGGAAGAATGGGAAGTGACTGCTACTGGGTACAGGGTTTCTTTTGTGGGTGATAAAAATGGTTGGAATTAGATGGTGGTGATGGTTGCACAACCTTGTGAATGTATTAGAAACCACTGAAATGTACACTTTAAAATGGTGAGTTTTGTGGTATATGAATTATAGCTCAATAAAAAAAAAAAAAGCAAGGCTCTGCCATCAGACTTGATGGGTCTGAATGCTGGCTCTACCATTTACTATCTGACCTCAGGGTCCTCATCCAAAAGTGGAGATCATAATTGTACCCACCTCACAGGGACCTTGTAGGGATTAAACAAACTAAGGCTCATAATGTACATATTGCACAGTACCTGGCAATAAATGTGACAGGCATTACGTGTTGACTTCCATTAGTATTATTACTACTAATGATTCAATGAGACCCATGTTAAGAAAAAGAAAAGAAAGGCACCTAGTAGGCCTTAAATGTCCCCTTCTGCAGAAGGTGCCCCAGGGTCTCAGCATCTGGAGCCTTAATCGAGTACGGAGAGTACGGACTCAAGATGAACAAGAGCCGACATTTTCTGTCACGCCCAGGAACAGCTCGGCTTCTGTTTGCAAAGGACTGGGCTGCAGACTTCATATTTCAGTTGTCCCTGCCGTGGAGGAACAGCCTCCCTCTCCTTTTAAGGAAGACAGTCTGCAAGAGGCTGCTGGCTTGAGCTTTGCTTTCAGGGGACTGATAAGCCTGTCCTGCCCGGGTCAGATCCACTCAGGAAGAGAATGTGCAAGCAAAAGCACACGTGTGTGTTTTAGTTCCCAGAAAAGTTTAATTGAGTCACCCTGGAGCATAAGGAGCCACAGAGAGGCGTCCTAAGCCTTCTTCTGCATCCACGCCGCCTCTCCAGTACTGTGTGACTGTTTCCGCAGCACAGTCGGTGGAGCCTGTGTGGGGCTCGCAAATGAGAGCTGTGATCTTCACTCAGTGTCACTGCAGCACGGGCTCTGTCTGATAAGGTAAATTAGGAAATAGGCTAATTTTAAACTCAGCTTCAACGCTGAGATATGAATGGAAGTGATTGAGGAAGAAAACAGACTCTAAAAATTATGTTACAAATGTGTAAAGGTTTAACCATACCAAAGACCTGCACATTCTCCTGATGGGAGTGTGAACTGGCATGCGATTTGGCAAAATCTTGTAAATGGGAAGATGCACGTACCCCTCTACCTAGTAATTCCAGCCCTTAAGTACACAGCTTAGAACCTAGAGAAATTTGCTTTTGTGCTGAAGGAGCTGTTTGAGAGAAAGTTCCCCATGGCATTGTTTGTCATTTGAAAAATTAGAAAACCCAATGACCATCAAAAGAACGGATAAGTTAACTGTGGAGTATTTACACAATATAAGAGCATATATCAGTTAAAATTAATGAAATTGAGTTACATGGATCCACATAAAACGAAGTCTCAAAAATATAATGTTGAGCTAAAAAAAACAAAGTTGCAGAAGGACATATACAGTAGAGCATCACTTGTAAAAGTTTAAGACCATACATAGCAATACCACATATTGCTTGAATACATGCTGTATAGCACCACTTAGAAAAAGTTAAAACCATATAAAGCAATACTATATATTGTTTACAGATATATGTGTATTTCACAAAAGCGTAAAAACCTGCATGGAAATGATAAACACCAAAATCAAGAGAGAGGTTACCTCTGTGTAGAGGGAGAAGTAGCATGTGGGATCAGAGAAAGGCACAGAAGGGGCTTTAATTGTGTCTGTAATTTCTTAAGCTGATTGTAGAGGGAGAAGTAGCATATGGGATCAGAGAAAGGCACAGAAGGGGCTTTAATTGTGTCTGTAATTTCTTAAGCTGAGTAGTAGATGCATAGGTGTTTGTTTTGTTAACCTCAGTATTTACATGCCTCAAAGATTTCATAATAAAAAATTAAATCTTATATTTATGGATTTGTGGGGGGAGAGAATTAAAATACAGGTTACAAGATAAATCATTAAACTCAACAGTTTTTGCCTCCTAAAAGAAAGCAGAGGGAGCCACAAGAGCCCTTTGGATACCATTCCTGATTTTCTTGTGACCTTAGGAAAATTGCTTATCTTTTCTGGGTGGGCCTTCAGTCCTGTTTCTAAAAGGGGAATTAAACCTCATCCTTCTATGTGCAGCACAAAAGGCAGGCAGAAGGATGCCCAGGGGAGGGAGCAGCCCTGAGAAGCACGGGAATACTACTGCCCTGACAACCTCACTGAGGTTTTTAAAAGACCAAAGGAAAGCACACAGTACACACATATACATGTTTGTATATTGGTGTGTATAAAACATTTATAATGTAATCTCAATTATATATATAATTGA
>NW_007730607.1:93980-97089 GCF_000696425.1 Galeopterus variegatus
AAAAAAAAAAAAGTTTCTAAGTATAATATCCTCATTTGTACTGTTCACCAAGAAGTCAATGTTACTTCCAGAAATAAAAATCTATCAATCAGTAAAATTTTTACCTATTTTTCTTTAAGATCAGATACAAGGAACACAACCCAATGTACATTCAGTGGCTTCATAACATCCTGCTGTTATGGTTTATTAGGCTGGAAGGCAGTGGGCACCTGTCCTGCTAACCCAACCAAACTAACATCCATCACCTTCCCAGGTCAGGATGGGGGTTGCGGGCAGCTTCCGGAAGCACTTACTAGGCTAACATCAGGAGCTGGCTCTACAGAGTTCCTAAGCTAGTGATTTTCCACCTAAATCTGACTACTGCTCTGCTACAAGCTCTCACAGCAGTCTGTGCCTTGTACATATCATAACACAGCAAATAATTATTCATGATCCATGAAAATAGGGACCGTTTCTGCCTGGTTTATAGTGGTCACCCCAGCCTAGCACAGTGCTCTGCATATAATAAAAGGCTCAGATATTTTTTAAAGAAATGACTGAGTTCCTGTGATCAGACTTGATTCTAAGGGCCTCAAATCAATAAGTAAATGCCGACAGTCTGGCCACACCTGATTACCAGATGCAGAGGTAGATGGCTGCCTCTCTGTATCCAGTCTTTTTAAAGAAATGACTGAGTTCCTGTGATCAGACTTGATTCTAAGGGCCTCAAATCAATAAGTAAATGCTGACAGTCTGGCCACACCTGATTACCAGATGCAGAGGTAGATGGCTGCCTCTCTGTATCCAGTGTCTCCCCACGGCCTCCTCAGGCACGCTCAGAGCTGACTCCAGCAGCTAATTCCAGCAGCCAGGAATCACTGACTGTAGACACACATGGAGACAGTCCCAGTCACGCCAATCAGTCTTCTGGGGGAAAAGCCGTCCATGCCTTCTCTGGGAATAGCAGGAGTGTGGGAGCACTGTGCAGCGTGGCCAGATGTGAAAGCATCTCCCAGGCACCCCACTCCCCCGGTTTATTCCCTCATGACACTCCCAATTATCCAACCAGATGAAGTGACAGGGCTTCTCCTGGGAAGAAACCCCAGGAACATCCAAGGTAGAGGGGACAGGAATAAGTAAACGAAGATTCACCAAGGAGTGAGGTTTTCATGGATATTTGTACAACATCAGATTGAGAGATGTACACGACATTTTCATAATTTTCTGTCACCCCTCTCATCCCTGAGCAATGAGGAAAGGGCATTTTTTAATGTTTGCTTTTTTTTTTTTTAAATATTTATGACAGACACCAGCTCTGAGGAAACGGACCTTTAATCGCTAAGCATACTCTCCTCTGTCTTCCTGGGCCAAGCACTCAAGTTCTCCTGGGTTCAGCCATTGGACAAATCACACCTGTTTGTTCACCAACTAATGGGGATTACTTCTTAGGATTATGTGGATCCCACCCAGAGAAAATCCACTGGATTTGCTCACCATTCTGATAAGCCTGAAGAAAAGGAAGTCTAGTTTTTCCTCAGAGGCCAAATTCTGAACTTCTGGACTCATCTTCCCTCCTAAACAAACAGACCACTATGCAATCCTTCACCCTCCTCCAGGCTCTTAATGGCTAACCCAAGTGGAAGAAGCTGGAGAAATGAGAGGCATGTTAAAAGCTACTTAAATTCCAATACATGGTTCAGAAAAAAAATTACTTAGAGGTCAGAGGACCCAGCCTCTAGGCAGAGAACTAGCAGATGTCCGGGACTCTGATGAATGGAATCATTCACAAGCACACACGTACCTCCTTTTCCTCCTTAAAGCACAAGAAGAGTGAAGGGAAAATATGTTTTGTGCTTAGCTCGGCGTAATGCCTAGACACCCTTTTCATAGTGCCCATCAACCAATATTATGCAGATGCAGTCTGGAAAATGGGACTCTAAGCTCAAGTTGGACACTTGAACTGTTTGACCCAGGATACATTCTAGGAGGCTGAATTACTGATGTGCCTCACAGGCAATAAGGAAAGAAATGACATCCTGTCATAATCACTTATGTATTCTGAACAACCCTGACAACCTTCCCCAGCACAGTCCCCACCTTGCCTCCTACCTTCAGGCCAGAGGAAAAGAAGATCGATGAGGGTTACTGGGGAAGCCAGGTCTGTCTCCAGAGCCCTGGAGGCTGCCTAGGGCTGGAGGGCTGAATCATCATGGCTGCCCACGCTGGGTCGCCGTCCACAGGAAGAAAAGGGCTTGGAGTCCTGCACCCCCACACAGCCTTTCCCATGGTGAGCAGTAGATGAGAAGGGTTGGTCTCTAATAAGCCCTGGACCCCAGAAGAGCAGATGTGTACTCCCCAGCATCTGCACACTCAGGAGTGGAGAAAGCTGACTAAGTCATGACAGCAAGTGCCTACTATGTGCCTGTCCTCAGGAGGCCCAGTATGCTTCCCAGAGACCACACCCATGGATGGCAGTGCCACACAGCCACCATGCAGGCCAAGGTGGTCCCCCTGGCAGGAATCCACACACTTCCAGCATAGAAAGCAGCCTAAGAAGTTCTCAGTGAGTGGCAAGCAAGCCATCTTGCTTTTAAGGATCTCCTTGACAAGTAATATTAGTTGGGTTTTCTCCAGAAAGGTTCTAGGGCTAGAGGAGGGAAAGGATATGAGAATCATAATCTCAGAATGAGGATGGATTTAAGGATCAATTGAATCTGAAGTGACACACTCAGATACCTATAAGGGCCTATCTGGTAGACAGGCAGATGTGGATCAGGCCACCTGTGGGTGTGAAGGGCTCTGTGGCCACACCAGACACAGTGTACCTGATTAAACAGATGTCCCACTGGGTGCAGTCCAAACCATGGCCCAACTCAGCTGCTGGAGGCCACCACCAGCGAGTGGCCACAGTCACAGTGGTGGGTGCAGATGATGGAGGTTTACAAGACCATCCTGTTCCTACCCCAGCAGTCTGCTGTCTTGAGCTATAGAGAACACCACACACAGGAGGAGGACAAAAAACTCCTCTTGGCTTCAGGAGGCTTGTTTAGGTACACCCTTCTGTGCTGAGAGGACTGTCCCCCTTCTCAAATAGGAAGAACATCAGTGATGCACAACACCACTGACAAAA
>NW_007730607.1:97830-100910 GCF_000696425.1 Galeopterus variegatus
GAGCATGAGTCCTACAGCTTGACAACCCCAGAGCCACTGCTTAAAGCCTGAAGGGAAAGGGGCAGACTCCTAAGCCTATCTCCTAACTACCTCTCTCCTGGACCCCACCCAGCATAGGAGCCAGGACTGGAGCAGCAACCCTGGGACACTGACTCCCAGCACCTCCCCCTCAGGTGACCTCCAGGAGAAGCCCAGTCAAATCCCCAGGTGGAGCAAGGAGGGTCCCACCCTGGCTCTGCCTATGACTCACTGGGTGACCTTGATGAGATTGCTAGGTGACCTTGATGAGGTCACCACCCTCAGTAGGCCTGCTCCTATGGTGCCAGATGAGAGAGTCATCTTAGGTGGACCGGAAGAGAATGGAACATCCTGTGGCTTGCAGCACAGAAGATTGAGGCCTGTCCTCTGCCTCTCACCTGTAGTACCACTCCCTGTGTGAACTTCAAAGTCAGGTTGGCTGCGTTGGTCCATCCCAGCTAACCCCAGCAACAACGTCACCCACGCTTGCGTAGGTGAGTCGGGAGTATGTGCCAGACCTGGCACTGATCAAATGGGCGTCTTCCCCTACAGCTTAGGCTGTTTCTTGAAAATGTGGTAGCAAAGCTCGCAGAAGGTAACCATATACCTTTAAGACCCACCAACAAAGGCAGAAACACCTCAGGGTGAGGAGATGCGTTGGTGTGCAAGAACACACATGCCACAGCACACATGTCAAGGCCTCCATCTGACTTAAATAACCAGTCTCTTATTTGAGCTCCTGGGCTGGCTGGAAATTACAATTTAAGAGGAATAAAAAATTCCATTCGGACATGCCGCTCCAGACATGAGGCCTATGAACAAAGTTTCCGGTGGCCTCTGTGCCCCTCCCTGTTCCGGGAAGCCGTGCCGGTCACCCTGACCTCAGATTAATGAGCAGACAACTGGGAGAGCCGGTGACAGTTTCTCCCGGGCACCCGACACCCTCCGCGGGGAACCCCAAATATGGGATGCCTGGCCTCCAGCCAACACCCCCGTCTGGTGTTCGCTCACCTCCCCATCATCTCAGTGATCACACATCCGCCCACGGTGCTCGGACCCTTCCAAGTAGGCCCTGGGGACGGGCCCACGGGTCCCCACCCAGCCACCTCTCCGCAGGGCCCGGGGGCCCATCTGATATCCACGACCCGTTTTTCAAGGACACTGCAGCAAGCAGCCCAGTCTCGGTGGTCTTCCGCCTCCCCCCACCGCCCACCCCGAACACACACACGGAGACGCTGACAATGCCGGGGAGAATCAGAGGGCGAAGCCTTCCTCCCGTGCCCTGCAGGCCAACCAGACACTGGCCTGGGGGAGGCCGGACGCAGGAGGATGGAGGCGGCGGCGGTGGCCAGCGGATGCCGGAATGCGAGGCGGCGTGCGGCCAGGGCGCCAGCGGCAGCGCGGGCGGGGGCTCACCTTTTTGACTTGGTCATCCTTCAGCTCGGTGAAGTAATAGGCCAGGAGCTGTGCGGCGATCATGCTGGCGGACGGAGGCNCATCCACTGCGCCGCGACAGGAGGCCTCCGAGGTCAGGGCGTGCTGCGGAACAAGGCCTCCTGGGGGGGGGTGCGGTTCCCTTCCTCGGAAATTAGGGTTTGCCCCCCAGCAGATGTCGGGAGGGGCTTGCAGAGTCGGCTGGAAAGCGAGCGGAAGCAGGAGCCTGGAGGATACGCAGTCCTCGCACCCGGGTGCTGTGCCTGCCTGCTCTCACGGGTCCAGGGGTCAAGCACGGCGCCAACCTGGGTCCTTACCCGCAGTGCGTCACCCCACCCCGGCCCGTCTGTTCTAATCTACTGCCGGATTTGTATTGCTAACCGCCCCCACCCCACCCCCCGCCGTTGATTCATGACTCCTGCGGCTCTCCCGGAGGGTGCACCCCCGCTGGATGGGACTTGGGCCGCAGGCCTTGGCCTGTCCCCATCCTCAGCCCCTCCTATTGCTCTCCAGCATCCAGGCCCTCTGGGGTCTGGGGCACAGTTAAGTTGCCCCTCCCAGGTGCTGTCTTTTTTACTTCCCCAGAGAAAGTGAGGTGGAGTAAAAGGGATCACTAGAAACCATCCTGCTTCAAAGCAGGGAAGGGGTACGGAAACAGGTGTTGGTGCTACCGCTAGGATGAATAGCAACCTTAAGATCCTTAGATGAATTGCTTCTCTGTGTAGGACGCCATCAGGAGCCTTATTGCCTTACAGGACGATGTGTAATGAGCTCAGATAAACAAAGTGGTTACCCTGATTCAACAAGGAAATTGAGGCTCAGTGAAGCCTCAGTCTTGCTGGACTTTATACAGCCAGGAAGTTGTAGATCCAGAATTAGAGCTTGGGTCCCTTTGTCTTCAAAGCCAGTGCTCACCCCTAGGGTTTACTGTCCTACCAGTTGTATGTAGCCCCCTCTGTCTAAATAGGCCACGTTCCTGGGACCAAGCCTGCACCATTTGGTGCCCTGAGATGGCCAGAGTCAAAACCCCGACCTCTACCCCAGCCCTGGATCCTAGCAGCCTCTGGCCAGGCCTAGCAAAGGTACAGTTAAATTGGGGAGAGATGGCTAGGGTCTAGGATAGCCCTCCTCAGGATCCTCAGGGGCCTAACAGTTGTCATCAGCAACTGAAGAGGAAATTAGATTTGGCCCTCAAGGCCAGAGCCCTCCTGTCCCCACCTCCTGCCTTATGACCTGTGCAGAGAGGCATCCTGAATCACCTCTCTGAACCTGTTTCTTCATCCTTAAAATGATCCTTAAGATGAAGGGACATCATGCCCATCCCCCTCACCTTAGTTCTGAAATACTGTAAATCAAATGTCTGCATATAATACACACATAATAAATGGTAGGTATTACACTGAGATACCATCTCACCCCAGTTAGGATGGCTAAAATCCAAAAGACTGTGAATGATAAATGCTGGCGAGGTTGCGGAGGAAAAGGAACTCTCATACATTGTTGGTGGGACTGCAAAATGGTGCAGCCTCTATGGAAAATGGTGGTATGGAGATTCCTCAAACAATTGCAGATAGATCTGCCATATGACCCAGCTATCCCTCTGCTGGGAATATACCCAGAAGAATGGA
>NW_007730607.1:101765-119569 GCF_000696425.1 Galeopterus variegatus
GAAATCATCAAGTCGAAGGTATGTCTTTTCCCCAATGTTAATTGCAGCACTCTTTGCAGTAGCTAAGAGTTGGAACCAGCCCAAATGTCCATCAGATGTGTGGATACGGAAAATGTGGTACATCTACACAATGGAACACTACTCAGCTATAAAAAAGAATGAAATACTGCCATTTGCAACGACTTGGATGGACCTAGAGAGAATTATATTAAGTGAAACAAGTCAGGCACAGAAAGAGAAATATCACATGTTCTCACTTATTGGTGGGAGCTAAAAATAAATAAATTCACACACACACACACACACACACACACACAAAAACCGGGGAGGGGGGGAGAAGACATAACAATTGCAATTCCTTGAAGTTGATACAACAAGCGAACAGAAAGTACATTGTTGGGAGGGAGAGGAGAGAGTAAGGAGGGAGGGAGGTTTCGGTAATGGGCCACAATAATCAACCACATTGTATATCGACAAAATAAAATAAAATAAATAAAAATAAATGGTAGGTATTATAGCAATTTTATATTTGTATATTTATATTTGAATTCTTTTCGAGAAAGACCCCCCAAAATTATTTAAGCTTCAAACCCCACAAAACCTAGATCTGTCCCAGGATAATAATTATAAACCTGGAACAGAAAGGTTTCTAGCACCCATCGAACACACTACCTACATGGCCATAAAGCAAAACTGAGTAAGAGCAAGATGGTTGTTCTCAAGTGCCATTTGATTTGAGTCCTGCAAATGTGATTCTGCCAATCTTACAGGGCTGGAAGCTCCTTGAGGATGGAGGATTGTGTTTTGCTAGTTGCTCTGTCTCCCACAGGTAGCTCAAGGCCTGGCAGGCCGAATGAACCCAGTGCAAAATCAGGAACATGGCCCTTAACCAGACCTCAGTCGGCACCATAACCCGTGACCCTCCAAATAGCCAGGCCACCGGAAATGTTCTGTTTGCAGGCAGGAAAGTCACCTCTGCTTTCTCTTCCCTGGGCTTTGAGAAAAAGCTGCTTCTCCTCCCCACCCTTGATGCAGCCAGGCCCCAAGCCTATCAATATTTCCTGAGAAATATCTCTAGGCCTGACCCATGCTGCCTTCCAACCCCCAGTCCACATCTCCCCGTGCCAGAAATAGCACAAGAGCCTTCTAACTGTCCTCCCCTGTTCCTGGCTTCCCGCCATCCGAGTCATTTTGAGCACCAAGCCACATTAATCCTGCTAAAAAGCAGCCTAATCACATGATGACCCTGTCCCAAATCCCTCTACAGCCCCCTCCTTCTTGATGGAGCTAATTTAAACATCTCTGCTGCTTTCAGAGGCCTTCTGTAATCTGACCCCACTCTTTCTCACTTATCTCTTCCTCTGCCCTTGGCCACAGCACAGCACAGCGAGGCCACTTCCCACTGCCCTCTGCAGCCACAGACCTTCCATCTGTGCCCTGCTCATGTTTCCTTGCTGCCCTGCCTTCTCCATTCACCTCCACCTGACCAAGTGTCCCTTCTCATCTGAGGCCCAGTTCACCCACCTTCCCTGACCAAAGCTACTCACCCCAGTCTTCCAGGCCTCAGCACCTCCACAGGGCAAGCTTGGACTGTACTCACAGTCCATCTAGATCTACACCAAAACTCTTCTTTACAGACAAGCCTGAGATGCAGCAGACTGGCCATCTTGCCCAGCATCAGGTTGTGGTAGAGTTTGGAGCTGGGACTCAAACCCAGTTCTGATGCCTAGCCAGTGCTCTGTCCATACCACCCCACCACCTCATGAAGCCTGAGCCTCAGATAAGCCACACTGAGTCATGACTGCCTGCATGATACGGGTGACTGTCTTCTGGGGGGCTGGTCCTATCTGTCCCAATCAGCTTCCTGAGGTCAGAGCCCATGCCACACTGCCCTGCCCCTTCTCTATCATGCCAATGATCCCCTCATGCCTGTCTTTAATATTCTGCCTCTTTTTGCTTTTACATTGCTCTCAGACTCCAGCTAAGTTCCCCTGATGATTTCTCTCTGGACCCTGAAAAGACTTCGACCCACAGGGAGTCTTTAGTTCCCCCACCCTCCAGATAGCCCTCTCCTGTCCCTCAAGTTCCCTGAACTATTTGATCATTTACTGTAATTCCTCTTGTACAAGTTGGGGTGAGGAGGATCAGATGGTGCCAGGCTGCCGCACCACGAAACACATCTGCCTGTAGGAGAATGCAGCCTGCCTTGTAAATCAGAGTGTCTACCAATTCCCATCTGATCCACAGCACCAGGAATGTCACTCCAGAAATGATCTCAAACATATCAAAGCTGTACCCCCAGCACCTGGGAGCACACTCAAAACAGCAATAATGTTTGCATAATATTGACAGCTTACAGAGTAGCTTCACATTTGTTGCCTCATTTCTCCTGATAACAGCCTGGTGAGGTTAGAGGGGCAACTATTATTATCCACACTTAATCAATGAGAGAATGGAGGTTATAGAGCTTGTTTAAGGTCTCAAAGATAAAGAAAGAGCAAGAAAAGAAAAATTAAGGCCAGTACCTAAACCTCTGCGGCATTTTGGGATCCTGACACTGTGGGGACTGTCATGCACAACACATCCTGAAGAGATGCCCAAGGAAGGGATCCTGACCCAGCCTTTCTGTTATTTAGATCAGTGGTTTTCAATCTGGTTGCACAAAAGTGTTACCTGGAGAATTTTTACACATGCTCATGTCCAGGCTGGCTGGTTAGCTAAGTTGGTTAGAATGTGGTGCTGATAACACCAAGACTCAGGGTTCAATCCCTGTACCAGCCAGCTGCCAAAAATAAAAAATAAAAACAAATGCTAATGTCCAAGCCCCACCCCAGAGACAATGACTGAACTGTTCTGGGGTGCAATTCAAACATCACTTTTTAAAAGTACCCCAAGTGAGACTCAGGTGTTGCCAGAAATGAGAACCACCGATTTAGACCTTAACTTTCCACAGGGAACACCTGGTGGAAGAAATTTCTAAAATGAATCGACTTGTAATATTTTTAGCAAGCTCTCTTTGACAATGCTACAGGTGGTTCCTCCAGGGTCTTAGTGGCTCTGCAGATCTGGAGCACAAAAGGGTGAAAGTTCACTGAGACTTTCTCATCAGCTTTGCAGACAGGCTGGTGAGGAGGCACCAGCAGCCCAACTCCTGGAGTGGCTGGAGTTCTAAAATCGCATTCTCAGCCTGTCTCTTCTTTCATTTGTTCAAAGTTCTGCCCTCCAACAACATCATAACAGGGCCAATAAATTGACAACCGCCAGGCTAAATTCATGGTCTATGACATCTTCTTTGGCCTATCCCATCTTTTATAAATATTGCCCAACACTTAAAAATTAGAGGATTTCACTTTAAAATCGAGGTTTCTGGCATCTAATGTCTAGCCACACAGGGCCCATGTGATCACGTGGCAAAACCAAGCTAGAGCTGAGCAGTCCCCCTACCCCCTTCAGACAGGGCAGGGGTGCTCCAGCCAGCCCCAGGCCCCACCCAGCCATCCCCCTCTTCACTTATACACTGACTGGCCCCTGTAAGTTTAAGTTTTCAGCCCCTAATGATTGGGATTTACAGGCAAAAGGCCTCAGATATTAGGACTGGGTTTAGGATGAGACAAGATTTAACCTTGCACCTGAATCTTGTGCCCTATGTGCTTCTCATTTCACCCAATCCCCAGCCCTCTCAGGTGTCATAAAGGACCCTGCCTGTCCCTTGCTCAATGCTCACCTATTCACCGCGCCCAGATAGGGCCTGACCCCCAGAGGCACCATTCTCAGCTTCTGTTCCCAAGGAAGTATCTACTCCCCTTTGCGGATGACGGTCCTTCAGGGGAGCAGAGGAAAGCCCAGCCCCACCCTGTCACTTTCTAGACATCCCATCCTCATTCCATTACCTCTGACCCTGACAAGCTTCCTAGGCATACAGAACTGTGGCCTGGAGGAGGAAGGGTTAACCAGACCACTGAGGCCTTCCTGGAATTCAGACCTGCTTCTTATCTGAGGCCTGTTCCTTCCCCCAAAGAAAGCCCATATCTTGTTGAACCAGAGGAATCTCAAATCACCCTGCTGCTGGTTACCAAGTTTCCTGGGATAATTCTCCCCAGCACCCACACACAAATGCCTTTACAGGGCCAGCAAACAATCCTCAGTCCTGCCCCTCAGATTTAGCACCAAAATACATTGGGAAGTGCTCACACAGAGAGTCCCTGCCAACATCCAGGCAGCATTCCTAGGCCATGGGATTTCAGAAACCAGTGAATTAAACATACATATAAACAAAAGTTAGATACTGACTTTATTTTGCTAAGAAAAGATCTTTTTTAAAGTTATAATTTTCATCTCCTATCACCATCATTACCTAAAGAAAAAGATGTTTTAACCCAGAGAAGTAAAAATAACAGCTGCTTTTTTTCATTTTTTGGGGGGGGGTTGGCAGCTGGCCAATAAAGGGATCGAAGCCTGGACCCTGGTGTTATAAGCACCATGCTCTAACAAACCTGAGCTAACCTGTCAGCAAACAGTTACCTTTCAAACTAAATACATTTGGTTATGATAATACTAGGTAGAGCTTGGGGGGGGGGTTTGGCAGCTGGCCAATAAAGGGATCGAAGCCTGGACCCTGGTGTTATAAGCACCATGCTCTAACAAACCTGAGCTAACCCGTCAGCAAACAGTTACCTTTCAAACTAAATACATTTGGTTATGATAATACTAGGTAGAGCTTAGGTAGAACTTACTATATTCCAGGTATTGTTCAAAATTCTTATACTAATTTGTTTGACCCTCAAAACAACCCAATGAGATAGATACTATCTAGTAATACCCCCAATTATAGATGAGAAAACTAAGTCACAGGAGGTTAAGTGACTTCCCCAAGGTCACATGACTACTGAGCAGAAGAGCTGGGATCAGAGCCAAGGCAGTCTGGTTCTAGACCACCCTGCCATTCCAATAAAGTGAAATATTTATTTTACCATATTATCCTTATTTCTCTTATTTCAGTCAGTGCTGGTGAACCCTCAATCATAGATGGGTCCAAGAACCAGCACTGGGGAGCCTCTCCCTCAGGGAACCAAGTCATGGCTTGGTTAGATTTGTAAAGCACGGCAAGTGGATCCTTGGTCTACATAATCCCCTTATAAAGGGCACTCTCAGACCAAGCATCAAGGCGGATCTACATGACCAGAGGGGGTATAGGTGGGCTAGGGAAGCAGCTGCCCCTCCCAGTGGGCTGGGGGTAGTGGCATCTGGCTTTGGTTGATTCAGCTGAGCTGGTTGCGTGGCCTCCTCTCTCACTGTCTTCTGTAGGTCCGTCCCAATGTGCCCTTCCCAAAGAAGAATCACTCTTGTCAAGAGCTATGGCTACTGTCTCTCTCCCAAGCTCCCACTCTTCCACAGGCACCTGAAAATCAATTGTCTCCATCACAGTCATTTTCTTCTTTGTAAATTTATGATTTCTTCTCCATTCCCTGCTTTGTCGTTTACTCACTCAACAAATATTTGTGAAGCACCGAATCTGACCTGCACATCTCTAGTCACTCAGAATGTGGTCGTGAACAAAACAGAGTCCCTGCCCGCATCCTGGTGGGGAGAGACAGGCAGTAAAAAAATCACTAATTAAATATACATTAGGCCAGGCTCTAGGAAGAAAAATAAAGCAGAGTGTAGTGACATAGCTGTATTCCACAATATCCATTTCTTCTTTGTCCTGACAAGTAAATGCTCCAAGTTTTAGCTGAATTCATGCCCCCAGAATAAAGACTGCATTTCCAGCCTCCCTTGCAGCCAGATGTGGCCATGTGAGCACGTTCTGGCCAAAGAGGTGAAAGTGGGAGTGCCTCATGGTAGCTTCCAGGAGCCTCCCCTAAGACACAGCTATTGCTCAGCAGCCCTTCATCCTTGTCATTCCTCCCTCCCCCCCACCTGCTGGCTGACCACCAATGGACTGGCCAGAGATCCAGCAGCCATCCTGGTTTATGAGATACCCTTGGGAATGGCAGCCACACCAAACAAAACAAAATAAAGTAGAAGGAGCCCACATCCCTGTCACCACGGTACCCCATATCAGCCCCACATGGACTACCTCCAGATTTCTAAAGCTTGAGAGAAAAATAAAACTGCACCGTGTTTACCTAACCACTATTTTGGGTTTTCTTCTACTTCCAGCCAAATCTAATCCTAACTGACACACAGACTTAAACAGAGGGGAATGGTATCATTTTTATGTGATATCTGAGCAGAAACCAGAATAAAATGAGGGACAATGACATGTCCATTTCTAGGAAAAGCACTTTCTGGGTAGAACTGTCTCCCTGTCACTCACACTGGAAACCTGGGCATTGTCCTTGAGATCCTTCTGCTCCAACATAATGTGTTACCCAACCCTGTCAATTCTACCCATGAATGTGTCTAGAGAACAACGAAACAAACCAAATCAAATCCACAAACTCTTTTGGATTCAACCTCTCCTCCCCATTCCTTCTGCTAGACAGGCCTATAGTGGGTTGACTTGTGCCCTCGAAAAGATATGTCCATATCCTAACCCCCCAGAACCTGTAAATGTGACCGTTTTTGGAAAAGGGGGCTATAAAGCAGAGTCCTATGGATAGAAAAGAAAAAAGAAAAAAAAAACTAGAAAAAGGGTCTTTACATATAATTAAATTGAGGACCTCAAAATAAGATCATCCTGGATTACTGGGCTAGGCCATAAATCCAATGACGAGTGTCCTGATAAGAGACAGAAGAGAAGACAAAGGAGAAGTCCATGTAAAGGCAGAGACAGATTACAGTTCTGCAGCCACGAACCAAAGAAAGCCTGGAGCCACCAGAGGCAGAAGATGGAGGGAAGCATTCTCCCCTAGAGCCTGCAGAGGGAGCCCAGCCCTGCTGACCCCTTGACTTTGGGCTTTTGGGCCCAACAACTTGAGACAATAAATCTCTGTTGTTTAAGACACCAGGTTTGTGGTAATTTGTTATGGCAGCCTCAGGAAACTAACACAAGGTCCTTATCAATATCAACTCTCCCCTCTCCCCAGGCTATGAAACTTACTTATTCAGGAACTGTGTCAGTGAAAATGTTCTGATTATGCATCAAATGTTTTGATTATATATCTCAATAATATGTATTACCTATTTATAACTATCAATACATACTTCTATACTAATATATTATGCATGTTATAAAAACATACCGACAACATAAACATGAAAACTTATAAGACAGATGAGATTGTAAAATGATACAACTACTTTGAAACTGTTTGGCTGTTTCTAATAAGATTAAATACTACTACCACATGACCCAACAATTACCCAAGAGAAATGAAATGTCATAGTACATATCTGAACTTTATTCTTTTTTATTGCCATATGATATTCCATTGTGTGGATATACCACTATTTACTTAACCATACATCAGTAGATGGACATTTGGCTTTTTCTACTTTTTGGGTTCTTTTGATGTTGCACAAGTATTAGTTTGCTGGGGCTGCCATAACAAACTGTCATAGGCTGGATGGCTTAAAAAACAGAAACTTCTTTTCTTTTTTTTTTTTTTGTCTTTTTTCGTGTCCGGCAACGGATCGCAACCCTCAGTGTCGCGCCCGTACCGGACTGGGACCGGCAACGGGATCACAACCCTCAGTGTTGCGCCCGCACCTCACTCAGCCAGTGAGCGGGAACCAGTCTGTATGTGGGATCCGAACCCTCGGCGGGAGCGCCGCCGCACTAAAGTAATTTCTTATACTTACAATAAAACCCAGTTGAAAATACCTTCCAGGTGTTTAAAGATCCACATTTTATATATTATCTATATCAATTCAATTAGTCAATTTGAGAATGCAGAATAAGTTTTTTTCATAATGAAACAAGAATCCTCCAAGTGTACACAACACAATCTTTTACCAATAAAGATATTAATCATATTTTTAGAAGAATCCTAATGGATATTTTAATAACTTAATGTTCTTCTTGATTGAATTCTCATTTATAATGCACAAATTACTAAAATATGAGGGTAAGAGTTATATGATGCTCAAGAAGCATTCTACAGTTCATCAAGATAAGAAACTTATTTTCTTACAGGTTTGGAGACTAGAAGTCCAATATCAAGGTATGGGATGGTCCAATTTCTCCTAAGGCCTCTCTCCTTGACTTGCAGATGGTCACCTCCTCACATGGTGTTTTCTCTGTGTGTGCTTATTCCTCGTATTTCTTTGTGTCTCTAAGTTTCTTCTTCTGATGAGGAAACCAGTCCAATTGAATTAGGGCCCACCTTAAAGACCTCATTTTAATTTAATTACCTCCTTATAGAAATTATGTCCAAATACAATTATATTCTGAGGTACTAGGGATTAGGACTTCACCATATGAATTTGGAGAGACAAAATTCAGCCCATAACAAGTTAATAAATGGTTAAGAAACCATTGCCAAATCTAGGATCACAAGATTTACATCTATGTTTTCCCCTAAGAGTTTTGTAATTTTAGCTCTATATTTAGGGCTTTGATCCATTTTGAATAAATTTGTGTGTGTGGTATGAGGTGAAGGTTCAACTTTATTCTTTTGCATGTGAATATCCAGTTTTCCCAGCACCATTTGTTGAGAGACTATTGTCTCCCCATTGAATTGTTTTTACATCCTTGTCAAAAATCATTTGAAATAAATGCAAGGGTTTATTTTTGAACTCTCAATTCTAGCATATTGATCTATATGTCTATCCTTATGCCAATATCACACTGTCTTGATTTCTATGGTTTTATAAGGTTTGTTTGTTTGGCAGCTGGCCGGTAAGGGGATCCAAACCCTTGACCAGTTTTGTAAGTTTTGAGATCAGAAAATGTGAGTTCTCCTTCTTATTATTCAAGATTTTTTGGCTGTTGTGGGTCCCTTTGATTTTCATATGAATTTTAGAAGCTTGTCAATTTTTGCACAGAAGCCAGATGGGATTTTGATATGGATTGAGTTGAATCTGTAAATTAATTTGGGAAGTATTGCCATCTTAACGATATTAAGTCTTCCAATCCATGCCCATGGGATGTTTGTCCATTTATTTAGATCTTCTTTATTTTCTTTCAACAATGTATTATAGCCTTCAGAGTAAAAGTCTTGCACTTTTTTTGTTAAGTTTATTCCTAAGTATTTTGTTCTTTTTGATGTGCTATTGTAAATGGAATTGTTTTCTTAATTTCATTTTTGGATTGTTCATGCAAATATACAGAAGTATAATTGACTTTTGTATATTGATCTTGTATCCTGTAATCTTGCTGAACTTGTTCATTAGTTCTAATAATTTTTTTTGGATAGCTTAGGATTTTCTATATACAACATCATGTAGGATCAAACTCTTGATACACGGAGTAACATAAAAATATTAAAACCAGGTACAGGAAAGTACATGTGCATGATGATATACACATAAGGTTGAAGAACAGAGAAACTAACCTGTGGTGATAGAATTCAGAATAGTAATAACCTCAGGGCAGAGGATGGGGAAGTACTGACTGGAAAGGAGTATGAGGGGATTTTTTGGGGGGGGGTGATAAAAATGTTCTATATCTTAAACTGGATAATGGTTACACAGCTATATACATGTGTGAAAACTTATTACGCTGATACTTAGAATTTGTGCACTTGACTGCTCGTAAATTATACCTTAATAAAAAATTTTTTAAAGGCAAAAAGATAAAGTAAGCTACTTTAAAATGTGGTGGCTTAATAGTGTTATTAGCTAATTCTCTCAAGGCACTCTGTACACACAGGGATTTGCTCATCATTAATGATATCATATGTAAAGCCAGAACTTAATAACGTTTAAGTTCTGGCTAGCCTTTTTACACTTTTTGACTAACTTCTTATTATATCTAATCAGATCTTTATTTTCTTTTAACTCCATGATGTGACTGATGAATAGCTTATACCAGGGATAGGAAAATTGTCAGCGCTCTTATTTTTTCATTGTTCATTTCTGTTAGCTTCAGCCTACAATTTCTATGCAGAAATCTTTCTAAACCACTTCCCTATTTTGTGAGGGTCAGTCTAGGTAAAGCCAATAACATGATGCATAAAATATTTCAGCCAAGCAGTTCTAAACTGTAATGCTCATAAGATGCTAAAGACGGTCCAGGAAACAAGGGAGGAGCCACTATCAACCTCTCCACGTTTTGAGAGGCATGACCTTCTAAAAGGCTAACCATGCAAGGCCACCAGTGTTGCTTTGTCTTTTAAAAAGTTGGTAGCAGGGCCGGCCCGGTGGCGCACTGGAGAGTGCACCGCTTGGGAGCGCAGCGGCGCTCCCACCGAGGGTTCGGATCCCATGTGGAAACCGGTTCCCGCTCACTGGCTGAGCGCGGTGTGGGCGCAACACCGAGGGTTGCGATCCCGTTACCGGTCAGTAAAAAAGACAAAACGGAAAAAAAAAAAAAAAAAAAGTTGGTAGCAATGGGATTGTAATACTTTCTTCACACCCTGTAGCAGATCATCTCTCACACCCCACACTCTGGAGGTCTCTCTACACTTATCCTCTCTCCCCCCTCTCTGGTTCCCTGGATGCCCAAGGCTCCCTCTAGCTCATGCTCTTTGCCACTGCCAGACAGAAAACAATTTAATCACATGACTCCTCAGCCTAGAAGATCCTTTAGACTCCATCAAGAGAGTTCCTTAACTGGACAACCAACCCCAGCCCCACCAACTTCGTCAGCTTTCCCCAGCTTCTTCCATTCCCCACAGGCTCTGCTTCTGCACTCACTGCTCTCTCTGCTTGGAACGTCCTCACTGGCCTGGCAAATTCCTTCTCCTGCTTCAATACCCTCCACAAATCTCACCAGGCTATCCAGGCTGCCTTATCACCCAAAACAGGATTGATCACTCCCTCACTTGGTTCTTAAGGCATGTCTCATCCCAGATTGTAACTTTTTTTTGCATGTTGAGCTTCACTTCTCAGCCATAAGTCCTTTGAGGCTGGGGACTGGGTCGTGGTCATTTTCAAAAGAACAGGAACGTAGTTGCTCAATCAGTGGAATGAGGAGAGCACAGGTGGCTATGAACTTAGACCCAGCCTTGGGCCTCACCCAGGACTAGGTAATGGACCCAGAGGCAGGGAAATCGAGTTACTATGCTTTTCTCCAAACAAGTTGGTTCTTAAAGTCTCCACCTCACCACCTTCACATCAAGTAACGCATCTCAGATCCACTCTGTTGCAATTTTAAAGGCACAGTGAGGTGCCTGCTTGGAGAACATGAGGGAGAGTGCTGGGTCATCACAAATAGCTCAGAAAACTCTCTGATTTGTGGCCATGTGGGATCTGTCAATAGGAAAGATCTGAAACATGTTCATGTTGAAGTGCAGAGGGGACACATGGCAAGTTTCTTGGCATGCCTAACTCTTCACAATAGAAAAGACAAGAAGAGAATCCCTTCCCTTTCCTCTCCCAGAGTCTCCCCCATAGTCAGCATGCCACACAGCTCCAAGGCAGGAGGGTCCTGGGTTTAGCACAGACACTTAGCATTTTGCTTCCAAGAAAGGGCTGAAAAGGGAGTCTAGTAACAAAGACCCCCTCAGAAAGCACCTGCCCGGTAGAGGTGAACTGGGCACATCCAGTAGGGGGGAGGTTGCAGGTAAATGATGCCCCTCACCTTGGGGAATCTGCTGCAGGGCTGCACCACTGGCTTAAAACCATTATCAGAATTCCCAAAGGAAATTACCGCACAACATTTACCTTTTACAGAAAATATTACAGAAGGAAATGAAAAGAACATTTAGGTTTCTTACCTTACCTTCAACAAGCAAGGGCTTTGCAACTGCTATACCCTTAAAGAAAGACAGGGAAAGAAAAGGTGTTAGAAAGGCATCTTAGCAACTTGCACTCATAACTTATTGATGTTCATAACTAATCAATCATGCTCAGAAAGCAAAAGTAATCAAGTAATCTTGGAATGTCTAAGTAAAATCTAACATGATTAACGATTCTCCAGATGAAACACAGCAGGGCTCGGAAATGTCCAATTCATGAAATGTATTCACTTATTAGGTGTTTACAAATGTGCCAGGCACTGTGCTAGGAACTGGAGATTCAAAGATGAAAAACAGAAGCTCAGCCTTCAGGGAGCCCACAATCCACTACGGAAGATAGATGTGCCAATCAATAACGAAAGCACACCTCCGGCTGAGCTGCTAGAGAGGCCTGGAGAGGTGCTGTGGAAGCAGAGGGGGTCGATCCCTGCTCAGTCATTGGCCCTGCTGTGCCCCAAAGACTGCAGAATGCAATGCTCCCCAGATGAGCATGCAGGGAACACAGCCATCACACACACAATGGCCAGCTCTTGGTGGGGAAAGGGAGGAGCTAGCATCCTGCCCCTTCATAAAGTCCCTTGCCTCACAAATTTTGGAAACTGCTGCCAATCCAGAGAAAAGCCCATTCCAATTTCTTCATGCTGGTAGCTGAAGGGATAGGGACAGTACAGTAAATTGTTTGCAAAAAACAGCCATAATAATTCTCCTCCCCATAGACATGCTCATAGATAGTCTCCTCCCACAGTGACTCTGGGATTGGCCATGTGGCTTGCTTTGGACAATGAGACAACTGTAACATAATACAAGCAGAGGCTTACAAAATGCTTGTGCTTTGGGGCTTGCTCTCTTACTGCTTTTGGGACTCTTGCTACCACCTCCATGTGAACAAGCCTCAGCTAGTCTGCTGGAAGGTGTGTGACACATGACTCAAGTATCTTCAGCACCCCTGCCTGTAGCCACTCAACTGCCAGGCATGTAAGATGCGCGACAGACCCCAGGCTGACTGCAATGCCTGAGTGAGTCCAGCTGACAGTGAGTGAGACAGAGAAGAACCATCCCACCTGAGCTCAGTCCAAACTGCCAACTCACAGGGCTATGGGTAAATAGAGGATTATTGTTTTAAGCCACTAAGTATTAGGGAGATTTATTACACAGCAAATGCTAGCTGATACAGAGAAAGATTTCAAAGTTGATGCAGAAATGATAGGGCATACACATCTTCCCTCTCCCTCCAATATCCCCCAAGTTCAAATGCAACCTGGCCTGTTTAGATGTGTGGCTTTCTGGTTGCTGGAATACTTCATGGAAAGGAAGTCTAGATCTATTGGAGATGGAAGGAACCTGGCTGGAACCTCAGGCACTGGTGAATACCAGCCCTCCTGCCTAAAGGCATGCTAAGATAGTTGGGTGGCTTGCTGAGACTGCGGATTGAGCTATCACGTGTCACTGCACACAGAAGAGGCTACCTAAAAGGCGCAGAGATGATAAACATCCCCACATACACAGGCCTCCAGGTAGGAGTTGGAGAGATGAGTAATGAACGCTCAGGAATGGCTTCAAGTCACACCTCCAGAAATGAGTGTTTGGGGAGACTTTCAGCCAGCAGATGATAAACATCCCCACATACACAGGCCTCCAGGTAGGAGTTGGAGAGATGAGTAATGAATGCTCAGGAATGGCTTCAAGTCACACCTCCAGAAATGAGTGTTTGGGGAGACTTTCAGCCAGCAGAGGCCAAATCAGTTTTGTCCAATGAAAGGGAGACCAGTCAGATGGATTAGAGCCTGGTTCCACCCTTCCACTCCTCACTGGCAGGGTGTGGGGTGGGTCTGGGTCCCAATCAGTCTCTGGGCTGCTAGAGACAGAACTTCTGGGGAACCCCAAGCCAGAACAGAGATGGCCCAAATTCAAGTATATTGGCTCTGACTAGGGACTTCAAAGGACTCTGATTTTAACTTGGAGATCTCATAGGACTGATTGACTGTCAATCTCCATCATCAGGGAAAGAAGAATCAAGGGGAAAATACAACTAAGAAAACTGAGACCCCTCCTCAGCCCTTTATCTGCTGTAACAACCTGGACAGTACCTCTTATCTTAGTGTCTGGACCTGGAAGGGATGAGAAGGGCGAGAAGGGATGGAATCTGTAGTGACAGAGCACAGAGGCAGACCCACTTTATAAGAAAAGAGGCTGAGGTACCAGGGAGCTTGCGCAGCAGATAGTCCCTGTAAACATCAGGGGTAGCCCTTGTATTTATCCTCCCTAGAGGGCAGGGACTATCTTTTCGGCACTTCTTGTCCTGCCTTGCATAGATTAAGTGCTCAATGACTGTTTGCTGTTCATGAATTAAAAAATCATGTCCTCTTCTGAACAGTCCCCAAATCAAAGAAGCTCCACAGAAATCAGGGTCCTAGGGAAACTGTGGAAGCAAAAAAAGGCATCTGATAGATAGTCCGAGTGACCAGAACCATCTCAGCAAGTCTTCCATATACCCAAGGCCAAACCATGTAGGCCTTACACTGATACTCCCACAAGAGCAACTTCCTGTTTAAAGGAATCTAAGGAAGGCTTGCAGATACTTACAGGCTTACGTGGGAATGAAAAGCAAGGCAACAGTGAAAAATACTGTCTGGGGCTTGCAACAGTCAGGGACCTAGGAAAAAGCAACTTAATGGACCTCATAATTTTTGGCCTTTCCTTATACTAAGAGTGGGAATTCAATATCTAAAGCACTTCGTTTCTAAGCTTAAAACAACTCAAAATATATCTGTCTTTAGAAAGATGTGAAAGCAGATGAAATCACTTTCTGTCACACCCAGAAAATACAGGTCCTGGAAAAGGATGAAAGAGTTGGTCTCAGGCTTGCTTGTCTGAGATAAGAACTGTCTGTTTCTAAGAGGTTTTCTAGAACCCATCAGAAATCCTTTCACATCCTTCACATCCTTCACGCATCTCCTGCTTTGTATGTATGCACGTTTCTGTGACAAGGTTTATCACTAGACATTCTTTAGAACTGCAGTAATTCAGATATGATACTCCAAAAAGAAACTACCCAGTAATGGCACCTCCCCCAATGAACCAATAACAGATGTGTCTTTGAGCCTCCAAAACCAATGAACTCTGTTTCCAAGAAGCTTACCAATAAAAGCTTTTTGCAAATAAAAGCTCCCTTTTTGCCAATAAGAGCTTTCTTTTACCCTCCCCTCACCGAATGCATTCATGGCTTGCCATGGTATGTATTCTGGATCATAATCCTATTTTCTATTCCCAAATAATTCCAACTATTTGGAGATATTTCTCTCTAATGTGTTTTTTCTAGGTTAACAAAGATATGGCTGGGGTAGCACACCTCACCTTCAGCTGTGAGCTTTATGTGGAGATAGAAAGAGCACAGTCCTGGAGCCAGAAAGACCAGAGTTTATGTTCTGGGTTGAGAAGGGCGAGAAGGGATGGAATCTGTAGTGACAGAGCACAGAGGCAGACCCACTTTATAAGAAAAGAGGCTGAGGTACCAGGGAGCTTGCGCAGCAGATAGTCCCTGTAAACATCAGGGGTAGCCCTTGTATTTATCCTCCCTAGAGGGCAGGGACTATCTTTTCGGCACTTCTTGTCCTGCCTTGCATAGATTAAGTGCTCAATGACTGTTTGCTGTTCATGAATTAAAAAATCATATCCTCTTCTGAACAGTCCCCAAATCAAAGAAGCTCCACAGAAATCAGGGTCCTAGGGAAACTGTGGAAGCAAAAAAAGGCATCTGATAGATAGTCCGAGTGACCAGAACCATCTCAGCAAGTCTTCCATATACCCAAGGCCAAACCATGTAGGCCTTACACTGATACTCCCACAAGAGCAACTTCCTGTTTAAAGGAATCTAAGGAAGGCTTGCAGATACTTACACGCGAATAACCGTTATGCAAATGATGTTCTGGGCTCCCCTCGGTCAGGACCCACTTGGCTCCGGGTGAGAACTTACCCCATGGAGGCGGGCCTTAGGGGCTCCTGCCTTGCCCATTGCACGTTCCTGCTGTGCCCCTGGTCTGGGGTGTCCTTTCTCTGAGCTGGACCCCAGCAAAACACCCTGCCAGAGAGAGTGGGCCAGGCAGGGGTGGTACGTGGGACCCTTCTGAGAAGCTGGAGGAAAGTTAGGGGCAAGCTTACCCACGCTCGCTGGCAGTTCTGACCCATGGTGGGGACACCGGCTGTGCTCTCTCTGCTCTCAGCAGCAGGGTCTCGAATGCCTGGAGGAAGACAGTTCACAGGAGGCAGGGTCAGGGCCTCGGCAGCCTCATTCCTGTCCTCACCAATTGGGATGCTAATCACCGTGATACTGAGGACCAGGGATGGAGTGCAGGCCCCTGTTTCTAGAAGGATCCCTAAACCCAGGTAAAATGTCATAAGGTATGTGGCAAGATATTATTCTATAAGAAATTCCCTGGAGCCTTGTCTGAAGTTGGTACCTTGTCAGCAGCTATGACCTCTGCTTACAACTAGGTCTGAAGTGTTTGGGGGAGGAAATCCCATAGAAATGGAAATTAGCTGAGACATCTTCATAAGGCCATAATTTCAGAAGTGTGATCTTCATTACTATCTCACTCTTTTCCCCATCTGTCTAATTGAGACAAGTTAGGGAATATCTCGGCATAAAACTTAATTATTTTTCTAATTATAAAAGCAACACATAGTCATCATCATTTAAAAAAAGAAAGTCAGAATGTATAGGCAAGTAGTTTAAAAATTAAAATCACCTTTACGTCTATTGAAATAAGTTCTGTTAACATTTTGGTATATATCCTTCTTTATATTTTGCTCTGGATAACTGCATATCAGTAACAACACAAAAATGGGACCAAGCTATAATACTCTTTTTAAATCTACTTTTTTCCATGGAATAGTATATTGTAGAAATCTTTTCACATAAATATAGATCTTATGTGTTATTGACTACACTGGCTAACTGTAAAATTCATACTCTTCTAACTCAAGAGTTCTTCATTTGGATATGACACCAAAAGCATAGACAACAAAAGCAAAAATAACAGGACTACATCAAGTTGAAAAGCTTCTGCATAGCAAAGAACACAGTCAACAAAATAAAAAGTCGACCTATGGAATAGGAGAAAATATTTGCAAGCCATATATCTGATAAGGGGTTTAATATCCAAAATATATAAGGAACTTATACAACTCAATAGCAAAAACAAACAAAAAACCCAAAGAACCCAATTAAAAAACAGGCAAAGGACTTAAATAGACATTTTTCCAAAGAATACATACAAATGGCCAACAGGTATATGAAAAGGTGCTTAACATCACTAATTATCAGGGGAATGCAAATCAAAACCACCATGAGATATCATCTCACACCTCTTAGAATGGCTATTATCGAAAAAACAGAAGACCACAAGTGTTGGTGAGGATGTGGAGAAAAGGGAACCCTTGTACATTATTGCTGGAAATGTTAATTGGTACAGCCATTATGGAAAACAGAATGGAGGTTCCTCAAAAAATTAAAACTAGAAGTAGCATATGATTCAGCAATCCCACTCTGGGTATATATCTGGAGGAAATTAATCAGTATGAGTTGAAGAGATATCTGCACTCCCATGTTCATTGCAGCATCATTCACAGTAGCTAAGGTATGGAAACAGCCTCAGTGTCCATCGATGGATGAATGGATAAAGAAAATGTGGAATGTGTGTGTATATGTGTGTGTGTGTGTGTGTGTGTATGGAATATTATTCAGCCATAAAAAAAGGAAATCCTGCAATTTGCAACAACATGGATGAACTTGGAGGGCATTATGTAAGCCAGACACAGGAAGAAAATACGTGTGTATGGAATATTATTCAGCCATAAAAAAAGGAAATCCTGCCATTTGCAACAACATGGATGAACTTGGAGGGCATTATGTAAGCCAGACACAGGAAGAAAATACTGCATGATCTCACATATACAGAGAATTTTCAAGTCTAACTCACAGAAGAAGAAAGCAGAACAATGCTTGCAAAGGGCAAGGGG
>NW_007730607.1:120525-127047 GCF_000696425.1 Galeopterus variegatus
CAAACATCCCAAACCTTCCCTAGCCTGGCTCACAGGCAGAAACACAATTTCTGGGATGTTTTTGATTGTTTAAGTTTAAAGTTTATACTTAATGCCTTCATCCCAAGGGTTTCGGGAAGAGAGGAGACATAGAATTCTCTGTTGTATACTCTTCAGAGCACTTACAAATATGAGCGATTGTCTTATATTTACTTGTTTATTGCTTCTCCCCATCCCCATTAGAATGTAAGCTCTGGGTACAGGGACTTTGCATGTCTATTGTGCTTAGCACACACATAGTAGATGTTAAATGCAGCATTGAGGTCCAGTGTGTGGACGCTGGGGCCAGGCTGCTGGGTTTGAAGTCCTGTTGGCCATTTGTATGTCTTCTTTGGAAAAATGTCTATTTAGGTCCTTTGCCTATTTTTTAATTGGGTTATTTGGGTGCGTGGGCACTGGAGCTAGGCTGCTGAGTTTGAAGCCCTACTTGGCCATTTGATAGCTTTGACTCTGGGAAAGCTACTTAACCTATCAGAACCTCACTCAGTTTCCTCATCTGTAAAATGGGGATAATAACGAAATAATAGAGCCACACAGGATTGGGAGGTGTTTGTACGTAAACAGAGCACTTAGAATAAAATGCTTGGCACCTGGTAAGTACTCAATGTATGTTAGGTAACAATTATTGTTGTTGATTGATTAGCAGTTTTACTGAAATTCAAAAACAGTTGTGGGGCCGGCCCGGTGGTGCACTGGAGAGTGCGCCGCTTGGGAGCACGGCGGCGCTCCTGCTGAGGGTTCGGATCCCATGTGGAGACCGGTCCCCGCTCACTGGCTGAGCGTGGTGCGGGCGCAACACCGAGGGTTGCGATCCCGTTACCGATCAGGAAAAAAGACAAAAAAAGGAAAAAAAAAAAAGAAAAGAAAACAGTTGTGAAAGCAAAGGGGACTTTTACAAAGGGCCATAAATGGCTTCTAATTGGAATGACAGCCTATTCAGAGGTGTATTAAATTAGTGGTTCCTCATGAAGAACACAAGTCAGTTTGTTGGGGTGAGGGAAGTCAACATCAGAACTTTCATTTATGATTTTTGAATCTTACCCTATAACTTTTTTAGGCCACTCTTTATTATGCACACATTATTTTAGTACATTTTAGTACATTACTAAATAAATGTAACTTTTAAAATTTTAAGATATAATTCACTTACCAAAAGATTCACCCTAAAGGGTATAATTCAGTGGTTTTTAGTATGTTCACAAGGCTGTGCAACCACCACCACCTTCTAATTCCAGAACATTTTCATCACCCCATATAGAAATCCATCAGCAGTCCCTCCCCAATCGATCCTCCCTCAGCCCCTGGCAACCACTACTCTGCTTTCTGTCTCTGTGGATTTGCTTGTTCTGGCCATCTCATGTAAGTAGAATCATAAATGCACATAATCTCAAAATAATTAAAACATATGTATCGGGGAACATGTCTACAAAAATACTTTATGATGGAATACAAGACCAAAAAGGTTTGGAGAGCCCTGGCTGAAAGTGTCAAGCCTTCCTGGTTTTGTCCCTGGCTTGTCTGTTTCCTCTCCAGAGACACTGACAGAGGCCCCAGGCTCCATCAGTTTGTGCTAATGAAATTCCAATAGCTGTCATAGTCCAAAGCAGGAATTCATCTAATTATAAAATACATGCTTTGTAATTTAAGATTTAACTTCATTTTTATAACAAGAGAGGCTTACAGATTCAACAAATCCCCTGTGCACTCTTGTTTTCCTTTCTGACACCCGAGTCTAGTTTGAACATTGCCCTGGATTGCCAAAGCACCTTACAGAGAATAAATGTTACCTCTTTTCATTGGTATTTATTTCTGAAAAGCCCCCATGGGTCTGTAATTTGACAGAGGCAATTATGCTACTATCCCCTTCTTCCGTGGCTTGCTTTTCTGATGTCACCCTGGGGATGGGAGTGGGGGAAGGGAAGGAACCCTTGGGACTGGCCCAGGGCACTCAATTTGAAGGTCATTCAAAGCAGAGTTGCTTTTTGTCAAGAGACTCCTTGATCTAGAGTTCATGTAGAAATCCGTGGCATTCCCAATCTGTGGTTCTACTCCATGAGCACACACCACTTCGTGCTGGGAGCCAGTGTTCCCTGTCACTCTGATCGCCCTGGGAGCCCATGGGTCCTCTGTCTGGGAATCTCCAAGGTCTCTCTAGAACTGTGCTCCTCCCTTCCTCAGGATCTAAAGTATCTGGGCAAACCAAATGTTGCCCTTCCAAAAAATTCTGGCACATGGGCCGGCCTGTGGCTCACTCAGGAGAGTGCGGTGCTGATAACACCAAGGCCACGGGTTCGGCTCCTATATAGTGATGGCCGGTTAGCTCACTGGCTGAGCATGGTGCTGACAACACCAAGTTAAGATCCCCTTACTGGTCATCTTTAAAAAAAAAAAAATTCTGGCACAGACATTATCATAACACAGCTTCAAGTTAGATGCTTCATTTCTTGTATCATTTACCTGAATTTAGGGATCCTGATATCTCATGTTTTAATAAAAGAAATATTCACAATTCATTTGTATTTTGCCAATGGCTGGGTTCTTTTTCCTTTCCAGTTATGCTTTCTTTGTAACCTTTTAGCCTCTTTTTCAGAGAGGATGCACCCACTATTTAATTAACTTCCCACTTTGCTTTTAAGTAACTCAGAGGTAATTATAATCAGCATTTGTTGAGTGCTATCAGACATTGCTATAAATAACTCACAGGCATTAATTCACAAAACACTTTCATAAGTACTGTTATCCCCATTTTGCACATGAGGAAACTGAGTCTCAAAGAGGTCAAATAACTTCCCAAAGTCATACATGGTAAATAGGAAAGTTGAGATTGAAATCAGGCTGCCTCCAGCTCCTGCATTCTTAAACACTGTGCTTCACTGTCCCTCAACAGCATGGCATCAATCCAGACATTAAGGTTAACAGAGAAGAGCAAATGAGTAATCAGAGGAGAGAGGCATTTTACAATTTATCAAACTATGATGAATAGCTGCACAGCATTTTTAAAAATCATATTATAGATGACATTAGCCCAGTCACTTCAAACAAAGACACTTAACTGTAGTAAGTTTTGATCCAGTTACAAATTACTGTGTAACCCTAGGAAAGTGCCCTTCTCTGGGCTTCATCAGTAGAATAGCTGGGTTTAAACTCTAGGATCCACCCTTTGAGACCCTGAGACTTGGGTATATCTTTATTCATCTTATCTTACAGAGAGCACCGGAAGCTACTTAATGCAAAAAGCCAGAGACAGGCCATCTGCTGGGGCACTGAGGTTGCTGTGCCCTGGTCGCCCCAGCCCAGGCCACCCACCCACTTGCCTTGGGACGACTTGAGTCACCTCTGCCAGCTCTTCACTTGGGATCCCTCTCATTTTCCCAAAAGGACAGCATATGCTGTCCTTGCGACCCAACTGCAGATTTCTTGGCACAAAGCAGGTGTGGGTGTGTGCTTGGGCTCTTTCCTTCCTCGGGAACAATGCTCTGGGTAACAGTTCTTTAGCTGATTAGTTGGAGTCCTGACAACAGAAAAAGACAAAAGATGCATTGTCACAAAATCAAGAGTCACCAAAGGACTGGAAGGGGTAGAGCTATGCTGGTGTCCTGTGAAAGGAAGGGCATGGGCCTTGCATGTTACTTCAAAGCAGCCTTTTCCATCACCCACTGGTTTTGTCTGAGATGAAATCTGCTTCCCTCTGACTTCCTTCTATTGGCTTTCACTCTCTGGATTCTTGCAAGTGAACCCTCTCATTCTTCCTCATGACTGTCCGAGGATGACAATTGTGCTTATCAGACGTTCTCAGTGAAGGCACAATCATCGACCAACTAAAGTGTAAGTGAAGACTCTGGACTTATAAATGTTCTTACTGAAGCAAGAACAAAGGTGATAGAAATTTTCAGTACCTGTGCTCTTCAGATGGGCCAACTGTCATGAGGGTGGCTTTGTAGAATGGTCCACATTCTGGAGAATGTTAACGAAGCTCACAAGGACATGACTGTACTCTCACCTAAGCTTCCAGTGTTCCCTAGGTCACTGACATATTTCCCATGTGGTTTCTCTTAAGTCCTGCATTCATGACTTGGCTAGTTAGGAAGAATTTTTTTGGACCACATATTTAAACTATCATTGCTTTTCATGGGCGTTGACTACTTCGCAGCCCAAGATCTCTCAGTTTCTGGAGGAACATATTTCTTGTGTCATTTTGAGGCTCCTCATCACAGTCAGTCAATTGTACATTCATCCATACATTCATTTAACCATCTGCACATCCTGCAAACCCCATACAATCCCAGTCCACCCTCCTCAGTCTACCTGCAATCGAGTGCAACCTTCTTTGTTCTCCAAACGGAGAAACCAAAGTCAACCTTGGACAAGTTCCATTCCAAAGAAGATGCTAACAAAAGACCAATTCAGAGAAAACAAAATGTGGCAGAATACAAAACAGCAGTTTAAGTTCTCTTTCAAACTCCTATTTACATGCTGTCCTAATGTCCTCCACAACACAAGAAGGAGGGCAAACTGGTGGTTAGTCCATTTCAGAGAGAGCCAGACTGAAACAAAGGGACCTGCCTCTCAGCCTGGTCATCTCACCACCTACCAGGTCCCCCAGCCTGTAAAGGCTCTCAGTGACACCCCATCTGGAGTTAACGCCAGTCCTTGAGTGATTATATAGCATCAACCAAAATGAAACCTCACAAGAAACTTACTATGAAATGAGGCTCTGACACTTCTTGCATAGAGATGGTCTTTGGAGCATCATAGCACAATAACAGCTCACTCCTCGGAGGATGGAATCACAGCTCCTCTGCACTCTTGATGATGCTGGACAAAAATGTGACCACATGCTCTTAAGCTGGCTTTTCGCCAAAAGCCAGAGAGAAAGCTCATCTGCCCACCAGCTTGTAACAACCCAAGCCAAATCTTGGAATCTTGGTTTCATTTTTTACCAATTAAAAAAAAAAAAAAAAAGATTTCATCCTACCACAACAGTTCATTGAATTCAAGCCTTTTCACAAACTTCCTAATCTCAAGCAAAAAATGCCAGCTATGTGCTCCCACAGGGTTCCAGCCCCTGGAGGCCACAGGGCACAGGGCTATCACAATAACCTCCCAGCTGATCTGCAATTCAATTCTCTTTTGTGCAAAACTCCAGACACTCTCCAACAGTTCAGATCCAAGCATCAATCCTAGGATGGCCCACCCTTGTTCTCACCCCGAAAGTATTCCCTGACCTCATAGGCAGACTCAGAAAGTCTAGACAGACTACAATCTGAGGTCTAGAGACTGACAACACAGCTCTAGCTCTCTTTGAGAGGACAGGCACTGGAGGGAAAGGGTATGCGTGTGTCAGGGGTGGGCAGAGTAGACTAGGAACCCCTCAAAAAGCTTCATACACAAACACAAATTAAACGTATATGTATACCCAAGAAAAGCAAGCCAGCCATAGTGTGAGCAGTAAGTGTTTTATAGCAAGTGCTTTAGATGTCAAAGGAAATGGCAGGGTGGTTCCAAGAAAATAGATTTGACCTGTCAGTTTCCCTGGGAAATGTCAGTCTCATTTCCTCTGCTCCTCAGCCCTATCCAACCATCATATTTATTTTTCTGCCCAGCCCTGTCCCTTATCACTTCCATAGTTTACTATAAACAAACTGGTTTTATCAACACTGGGGTACCTGGTAAATAGGATTTTATTTAGGCTTACAAGGAGCTATAAAAATACAAAAGATGACATAAATCATAGTGGTTATCTATGATGTATTAAGCCAAAAAAATCTAAAGAGTAATGTATAGAGTAGAATCTCATTTTTATTACCAGCACCAACAGCAAAAAGAACCATGTCCATATGTATCAGTTGCACCAAATGAAATGTCTGTATTTGTAGATGAAAAATGATGATGTTTAGAGAAGAGGTTAAATTCTGCTCCTGCCCCTCTCCACAAATAACCTGAGACAATTGCTTCCTGCTCCTTCACTGGTGTCAGGAATACCTCAGACCCCAGTATAGGTGTCCACGGAGTAAGATCAGAGAATGAGCTCTGCTTGGGTGAAGAGCTAGGGAAGCCCCCAGGGCTGGTAGGTGATAGCCCAACTGAGATGTCTTCTCCAGTGCTGCTTCTCCAGAGGAGATTATAGGCCAATCCCTAAAACCCTAACCAAGGAGATGCTTGGAGCTAACCAGAGCATTTAACTGAGGATTTGGGGGGCCCAGGACTTTTCACTGTGGAGTTCTGCCTGTCCCTTCTCATTGAACTCACTGGGACTAACTCAAACTAGGTCCAGCCATAGGCTCTGACCCAATACAAATTCCAAGACAAAGTAGTGGGTAACCCTTGGGTGACTATAAGCTCAGAGGGCAAGCTTCCTAGACATCTAAAAAATGTAACTATCTGAAGAGAATGTCAACAAACTGGGCAACATATACTATCTGAAGCAGAAATATCAGAACACACAGACCAAGAATGTAAAATAAGGATGATAGATATACTCAA
>NW_007730607.1:127930-142478 GCF_000696425.1 Galeopterus variegatus
AAAAAAAATAGAAAATAAAGTTAAACAATATGGAGGATATGTAGGAAGAACATCTGGATAATAGAATTTCCAGAAAGAAAGGAAATTACAATAGAGATTGAAAATATTTGAATAAAAAACAGGTACATTTTCCACAATTATGTAAAAATGAAAGGTCTCAGATTGAAAAGACATAGAGAAAATCTACCCCACATACAGATCATCATAGACAAAACAAGGAGAAAATTCTAAATGCTTCTAGAGAGACAGGACAGATTACTCAAAAAGGAACAAGAACCAGATTGACACTCAATTTCTCAACAGTAGCAATGAAATAAGAAAACAATGGGCTAATATATTTAAAGAACAGAGTGAAAAGATCCTTGAATATAAAATTTTATACCCAGCCAAATTATCACTCAAATACAAGGGTATAATAAAAATATTTTCAGTCATATAAATCCTCAGTTTGTCACATAAAGCCTTTCCTTGAAAACACTTTTGGAGAAAGTCAAATAAGTGGAAGTTTAATAACACAGAACTAAAGTTCTAGGCAATGTCAACATGACGGGCTATAGTGGTAGGAGGGACCAAATTACATAAAAGCATGCTAAAATACTTGTTTTCTTTGGGAGACGACATACCTATCAATCTACCTGTACCCCATATGCCTATGTAATTATACATAATTATAATGAAATTGTTAATCATTCAATTAATGTTTCAATTATTAAATAATTAAAATTTATTTAACATTAATATTTGTTTATTAGTATCTAATATTTATTTATTATTAATTATTTTAATTATTAAATACTTTTAAATTGTTTAAAAATTAATCTTTAATTTAAGCTATTAAAATTCTAATAAATTAACTTCTAAATATTTAAAGCAACTGAACCCATTCTTCTGAGTCCATACCACACTGTTTCTCTGATAGTATCTTAGATACTAAATAAGTATCAGCTCCATTAGGACATTTCAAGCCGGGATTATTAACGTGGGCTCCAGGGACCCACAAGGAGGGGGGTATAAACTTCTCTGGGAAAAAATTACAAATTTATTTTCAATAGCCTCTAATTGAAATTTAGCATTTTCTTCAGTTATGAATGGCAACAAATTACAGTAGTGTTCGTGGCACCTGTGACTTTGTCTCCAGTAGAAAACAGATATTTTCATATCTGTGCTATTGTTGCAAATGTCTCAAAATACTGTATACACTTATTGGGACTTCAAAATTATGACTGGTATTAGGTTCCTGCTGGGTCTTGTTATATAATGTATGAATAAATAAGCACATGTATTAATGTCACCACTTGAATATTTTAATAACTGCAATTCAATATCATTGAGTTTTTTTGTAATCCTGTGTATTTTATGCATTTAAAATTTCTCACTATTCTGAGAAAGGATCCATTTACATGACTGCCAAAGGGGTATAGCATACACACACACACACACGCACGCACGCATTCTGAGAAAGGATCCATTTACATGACTGCCAAAGGGGTATAGCATACACACACACACACACACACACACACACGCACGCACGCACACACACACACACACACTGAGAGTTCCTGATCTAAATGATGCAGGATCTGGTTAGGAACTGTGTCTTCACCTTGTTCCTGCTTACTATATTTGACTACAGATATTTGTATGTCTTTCTTTCCTTGCTAACTTGTGAGTTCTTACAGGGCAGGAATGATGTCTGATATTCTCTTTGAGTCCTCAGTGCCTCAAACAGGGTTTAGCACTCATTGAACCATCCTTTATAGAGTATCTACTGTGTATAAAGCTCGAGTCCTGCTGGGTGAAGCGGAAGAATGGAGAGATTCAAAGGAAAGCAATAATTCATTCACGTGCTTGTTTGAGCATTCATTCATTCATACATTCATACACTTAGGAAGGTGTCCAGTGACTGCTCAATGCCAGCCACTGTGGTAGGCTTTGGACACGACAGGAAGAATGAGACCCAAGTCCTTGTTCTTGTGGAACACCCAGTCCAGCTAATGGGGAAAAAAAGAAAACAAGATTTCTTAAGCAAGAGAAATGGAATGAGGTCCTTGTTCTGGAGAGGCAGAGTCATGGGGAAAATCCAGTCCTTAAATCTATATTCATCAGTTCTTTCTGGCCAAAAGGTTACTGGGAGAAAGCAACCACAGGGCTACAAAATGGAGATAAAGATGCTGTTCTTAAGAGGAAAAGTCTGTGGGGTTCTCATGAGGACAGTTTACCTTGTTGCGTGGATGCTGGTCTCACCTAGCAAACTTTGAGAAGTTAACCTTCCATTGTCCCAGGTGTTTCAGAGGCTGGCCTGTCCAAAGACAGCAAGGTAGAGGTCTGCCTTCTCTGGAGTTTCAGTTCTGGTTCAAGGATTCTATGATGCTATCAATAGTTCAGAATTTGCAAGGTTGCCTAGATACCTTGGGGTTCCTTTTTTTCGGTAAGAGACCAGGGCTGGAAGAGAAGTAGGCTAGGCAACCTCCTCTATCCTGCCAAACGTGCTGAGACCCAGTCATGGAAGAACTTGGAGGAACAACAACCTGAATCTCTGGACCAGATCATCTGTTCAGGAAGGATGGCAAGGACAGAAAGCCCCGGCAGAACCGAGGACACAGCAACTGGAAGCTGGGGGTCTCTTACCAAGGAACAGAAGAACTAGGGAAAGGTAACAGGGACAGCAAGGTTTTTGGCTTACTAGGTGTCCAGTGACTGCTCAATGCCAGCCACTGTGGTAGGCTTTGGACACGACAGGAAGAATGAGACCCAAGTCCTTGTTCTTGTGGAACACCCAGTCCAGCTAATGGGGAAAAAAAGAAAACAAGATTTCTTAAGCAAGAGAAATGGAATGAGGTCCTTGTTCTGGAGAGGCAGAGTCATGGGGAAAATCCAGTCCTTAAATCTATATTCATCAGTTCTTTCTGGCCAAAAGGTTACTGGGAGAAAGCAACCACAGGGCTACAAAATGGAGATAAAGATGCTCTTCTTAAGAGGAAAAGTCTGTGGGGTTCTCATGAGGACAGTTTACCTTGTTGCGTGGATGCTGGTCTCACCTAGCAAACTTTGAGAAGTTAACCTTCCATTGTCCCAGGTGTTTCAGAGGCTGGCCTGTCCAAAGACAGCAAGGTAGAGGTCTGCCTTCTCTGGAGTTTCAGTTCTGGTTCAAGGATTCTATGATGCTATCAATAGTTCAGAATTTGCAAGGTTGCCTAGATACCTTGGGGTTCCTTTTTTTCGGTAAGAGACCAGGGCTGGAAGAGAAGTAGGCTAGGCAACCTCCTCTATCCTGCCAAACGTGCTGAGACCCGGTCATGGAAGAACTTGGAGGAACAACAACCTGAATCTCTGGACCAGATCATCTGTTCAGGAAGGATGGCAAGGACAGAAAGCCCCGGCAGAACCGAGGACACAGCAACTGGAAGCTGGGGGTCTCTTACCAAGGAACAGAAGAACTAGGGAAAGGTAACAGGGACAGCAAGGTTTTTGGCTTACTAAGACAAAATCAGACAGGGTGAAACATTTCTCCAAAGAGGCATAACCTCAAAATACAAAACAATAAATTTAATAAATCCATACACACCACTTCCCCAGAGAGGTATAACCTTAAAATACAAAAGTAGGGCCGGCCCGGTGGCACACTGCTATAGTGCGCCGCTTGGGAAGCGCGGTGGCGCTCCCGCCGAGGGTTCGGATCCCACATACAGACTGGTTCCCGCTCACTGGCTGAGCGAGGCGCGGGAGCAACACCGAGGGCTGCGATCCCGTTGCCGGTCCCGGTCCGGTACGGGGGCAACACTGAGGGTTGCGATCCGTTGCCGGACACGGAAAAAAAAAGACAAAAAAAAAAAATACAAAAGTAAATTTAATTTCAGGTAATCTAGGACCCGCTCACAGCAGTATCATCACACACGTTTATCGAATGTATGGAAAACTATTTCCTGGGGGGCCTGAGTGCCCTCCTCTGGGCCCAGCCCTGGCTGGCCTCTCTCTCTCCCTTTCAGACTGAGCCTCCTCCATTCTGTGTGTCTGAACATCTTGCTTCAGCAAATGGTGACACTTAGTACTGGGAATGATGACCTCACGAAGAGGCAGCCAACCACTCTTTGTGGAGTTGAAGTGGTATGTAATTATGTAATAAGTACATGAATCAAAATAAAAACCTGGATTATCTGGAATATTATTCTTTTCATTTGGTTTCCCATAATGGTCTCCACCTTTCCCAATAAAAATTTCTTGAAAAGCCCTATTTTTTGATCATGCCATCCTCCAATAAGTATTTGATAAGAATGGCACAGGGCTGGGTTCACAGAGCAATACAAAAATGTGTCTGACAAAGAGTGTCCAATCTACGAGATAAGAAGCACATACAGATAACTGTGTGACAAGATAGAAAGTCACAGGCAGTTCAGATAAAAGGGAGGAGGAAAAGAGAGAAAGAGAGAGGTGTCCACTGGAGAAATGGTCAGGGACAGCCCAATTCCACATCTCTCTGGAGGTTTGAATGGAGACTAATGTGGGACAGACCAAGTTCCAGGGAGGTAGAGGTCAGCTAGGAGGTTAAAAGAACTTCCAATCAGTCCAGCTGTTCAAAAGTGAGAGCTATAGGATCAGGTGGTAAATGCCCAGTCACTGGATGTATTCGTTCAAAGGAAATTTGGATAATCTGTTAAGGATATGATAGAAGATATTCCACATATTTCCCGCTGTTGGTAGGAAGTTTAGACTAGAGAGATCCTCAAGCTCCTTCTGACCCTGTGTCCTTTATTCTACCAGCGGAGCATGGAGTTACCAAGCGAGCCTCCCAGAAGAAATATCAACACCTCATGCAAAGTTTCTTGGGAAATCAAATATTTTTTATTCATTTATTGGATTTCATATACCTTACAGTCCTTAAAACAACTATCAACAGCAGCAACACAAACCACACGTAAAATGAAAAAAAGATGCCCCAACAAGCACCCCACCCTGTGAGACACACATATTAAGGAACAAAATCTACAGGGTCCTGACATACTCACTTTAAGTATGAAAAGATTCCTACAGGGCTCCCTGTAAATCAACCCTTCTGCATCCTGGGGCTGAATACTCCAAAGTCTTTGTTCTTTCTTCATGTTTGAAGTCAACATCACGAATTAAAGACAAGTTAGAGTTCCTCTCCCTCTCAAATGTTCATCCACAAGTAGAGGGCCAAATCTACTATAAGAGATGGCTTAAGCATCCCAGAGTGGAACTCAGCCAGCCAGGCCATGTGGGCAGATTCTGCATATATTTCCAAGTCCGGCAGCCACAGGACCCAAATTCAGAGAACTTAAAGGTCAGGCCTCAACTGAAAAATTTGCTGAAAGGGAATCTCTCAGGCCAGACACTTTGATTTCACAAGTTGTCCCATCTTTGGCCCAAATACACCAAACAGAGATGTCATTTAATGCTGTTGGAAAACCAGTATCAAGATGCTAAGAGTAGCCGAGAACCTGCGTGCTGATTCGGTCATCCAGAAGGTGAAGTCAGCCAGGAGGTTCCCTGTTGGTCCCTGACAAATTCGTCTGCCAGAGGAGAGGCTGGTCAGTATCCAAAGCACAGCAGGCCTGACCTCGGGGCTCCTAGTTCTCATTTCATGGCTGCTATAACCTCTTGGCCACAGCAGTGATCAGAGCTGCTCCCTTTCCACTGCCATCTTCTGACAGCATGAAAGTCACATCACACTGAGGGGCTAGTTCTTTCACAGTTTCTTGCAATATCCGAGAAAAGCTATGAAAAAGAGAGAGAAACATCATCAGCCCTTATAAATGGGATCGGCATATTTACAAATGAATTTGAAGAATAGTACAATGAACATCTGTAAACCCTCTGCCTAGACTTTACAAAGTTAAAATTTTGCCCTATTTGCTTTATCTGTCATTCATCCGTTCCTCTTTCCCTTAATTTTCCCCCAAAGTACTCAGTCTTAATCACAATGATACTTGGCCTTTCTCAACTATCTTGCGATATTAGATCCATTTGAATGGTCATGTTAAGAGTCAGAGTGATTTGGACAGTCTGCGGGGTCAAAGTGTGTTTACTAGAAGCCTGGCATCTAGGCCTCAGGTCCTGGAATCCTGGCTTACTGTGAATGGTCCAGATGGTGGTCATCTCTGAGGGCCAGCATGCCAAAGGAGGCTCTGAACCAAGTCTAACACACAGCCCGTGGGAGACATCTGGTCAACCACTGCATCTCCCTGGGGTTCTGCTGGTTACATAGGAAGAGATGATTTGAAGTCTTATTGGAGGCACAGTAAGGGTGACTAGCCCCAAACTGCCTGAGAGAGAGAAGAAAATGGCTTGGTAGTCACTGCTCAATCAAGTCTTCTTTTTTAACATAAGTATACAACTCAATGGTTTTGAGTATATTCTCAAAGTTGTGCAACTAGCACCACTATCTAATTGCAGTACATGTTCATCACTCTAAAACAAAACCCCGTACCCATTAGTAGTCACTCCCTATTCACCCCAACCCGCAAGAGCCCCCAGCAAGCACTAATTTACTTTCTATCCCTACAGATTTGTCTATTCTGGGCATTTATATAACGAAATTGTATAATATGTGGCATTTTGTGTCTGTCTTCTGTTGCTTAACATGATGTTTTCAAGATTTGTCAATGTTGTTCATGTGACACTGCTTCATTCTTTTTTATGACTGAATAATATTCCACTGTATGGATATATCACATTTTGTTTATCCATTCATCAGTTGATGAACATTTGGGTTGTTTCCACTCTTTGGCTATGATGAATAATGCCACCATGAACATCATGAGGAAGTTTTTGGACATAGGTTTCCAATTCTCTTTGGTACATCTAGAAATGGAATTGCTGGGTCATATGGTAACTCTAAGTTTCTCTTTTTTAAGAACTGCCAGGGCCAGCCCCGTGGCTCACTCGGGAGAGTGCAGTGCTGGGAGCTCCGAGGCCGTGGGTTCAGATCCTATATAGGGATGGCCGGTGCGCTCACTGGCTGAGCATGGTGCAGACAACATTGTGCCGAGGGTTGCGATCCCCTTACCAGTCAAAAAAAAAAAAAAGAACTGCCAAACTGTTTCCAAAAGTGGTTACACCATTTTACATTCCCACCAGCAATGTACGAGGGCTCCAACTTCATCACATCCTCACCAACACTTGTTCTTGTCTTATTATAGTCATCCTAATGAGTATGAAGTGGTGTCTCATGACTTTGATTTACACTTCCCTAGTGACTAATGATATTGAGCATCTTTTTATGTGCTTATTGACCATTTTGTTTATCTTCTTGGAGAGATATCTATTTATATCCTTTGCTAATTTGATAACTTGTCTTTTTATTGTTGAGTTGTAAATATTCTTTATATATTCTCAATATATCTCTTATCAGAGATATAATTTACAAGTATATTCTCCCATTCTGTGGGTTGTTTTTTCACTTTCTTATGGTATCCTTTGAAGAACAGAAGTTTTTAAGTTTTGGTAAAGTACAGTTAATCTATTTTTTCTTTTGTTCCTTGTGCTTTTGATGTCAGATTTAGGAAATCATTGCTTAACCAAGGTCGCAAAGATTTTTACACCTATGTTTTTTTCCTAAGAGTTTTATAGTTTCTTAAATTCAGGTCTTTGATCCATTCTGAGTTAATTTTTGTCCATGGTGTGAGGTAGGGGTTCAACTTCTTTTTATTTTTTTTTTGTATGTGCATATCCAGCTGTTGTGCCATTTGTCAAAAAGACTGTTTTCTGAGTTAATTTTTGTCCATGGTGTGAGGTAGGGGTTCAACTTCTTTTTATTTTTTTTTTTTGTATGTGCATATCCAGCTGTTGTGCCATTTGTCAAAAAGACTGTTCTTTCCCCATTGAATGATCTTAGCACCCCTGACAAAAGTCAATTGATCATAAATGTAAGGATTTATTTCTGGACTCTCAATTCTTTCCAACACTGTATATGTTTCTCTTTATGCCAGTACCACACTGTCTTGATTACTGTAGCTTTATAAATTGTGAAATAGAAAAATGTTAGTTCTCCAACTTATTCAAGATTTTTTTTGCTATTCTGGATCCCTACCATCTGCATATAAATTTTAGAAGCAGGTTGTCAATTTCTGCTGGGATTTTGTAGGGATTGTGTTAAGACTATAGGTCATTTGGGAAGTATTCCCATCTAACAATATTAAGTCCTCCAATCCATAAACACAGCATGTCTTTTCATTTATTTAGATCTTTATTTTCTTTCAACAATATTTTGTAGTTTACAGAGTAAAAGTTTTGCACATCTTTTGTTATAAGTTTTCTTTTTAGTGCTATTGTAAATGAAATCTTCATTTCATTTTTGGGCTGTTCACTGAAAATGTATAGAGGTACAATTGATTCTTATATATTGATCTTGTATCATGAAACTAAATAAATTGGTTTATCAGTTCTAACAGTTTTTGTATTTGTGTGTGGATTCCTTAGGATTTTCTGCATATGAAATTATGTCATTTGCAGATAAATACAGTTTTACTTTTGCCTTTCCAATATGAATGACTTTTATTTCTTTTTTCTTGCCTAACTGCCCTGGCTAGACATCCTAGATTTCCCCCTGGGGGTCACATATTTCTGGTCTGGTTCTGACAAGCCTCTACTTTGAGGCTTGACTGATAGACAAAAGCCACATGATCATCTGGAGACAGAACTAGAGGTGGTACAAAGTTGAATAGCAGTGGTGAAGATGCATACCTGTCTTCTTCCTGATCTTAAGGGAAAAGAACCCACTCTTTTACCATTAAGTATGATGTTTGCTGTGGGTTTTCATAGATGTTCTTATCAGGTTAAGGAAATTCCCATATTACTAGTTGGTTGAGTGCTTCTATCATGAAAGAGTGTTGGATTTTATCAAATGCTTTGCCTGCACCTATTAAAATGGTCATGTGGTTTTTATCCCTTGGTCAAGTCTTGGGTCAAGGGAGAGACTTGTAGGAACCAAACCAAAAACATGTGACCCCAAGGGGAAAACCAAGAGAAGACACCAGTCAGTTATTTTGAATAGTTAGCATCATAGGAAGGGCTAAGGATTAAGTATTACAATAACATGTTTATGAATACACTGCAACATGATTGGAAATTTTTATAAGCTTGTTATTACCTTTCCTCTTCACCAAAACAAAATGTAAAACATTGAATAAAAATAATAGCTTTTATTATTGAAGCTTTTGTGTGTGCCACACACTCTACAGACACTATTTAACTCAATCCTCACAACAATCTATGAAGTAAGTACGATTTTTGTCCTCATTGTGCAGAAAAAGAACTGAGGCTCAAAGATGGTAAGAAACTGGCCCTCGGCTTCCCAGCTGCTAAGTGGCAGAGCCAGGATTCAAACCCATGTTGCCCGACAGGGTTCTTAATCCTTCCGTCCACTGACTCTGGGCTAACTAAATGGTAACCAGCTCATACTTGACAAATGCTCTGTGTCATGCAAAATAATCAGTTCTCATTACCCCCTGGAAGGTCTAGTGGGAATATGATAATAATAACTATCTCCTGGACACCATGGGAAGCACTTTACATGTATTTACTCACTGAATCTTCGTGCACTGAGTCTATGAGGTGTTACTGCTTGACCCTGGGCTTTAGAGAGGGTGGCTACTATTTCCACATCGTACCATTTGGAAGCAGAGGCACCCAAGGCTCACACCTTGTCTGTCAGATTCAACAGATGACTTTACCATCACGCAGCACTCCTTCTCCATAAAAGGACGGGGACACATCTTCCCACTCTGCAGCTGAGGAGGCTGTGCCAAGTCCACGTGGCCCCCAGTCCCCCACCCCCCACCTCTCATGGGCACTCACTGAGGGTGCAGCTTGTACAGGGTTCCGTCCACACCCACGGTGATTCTCAGGTGCTCGAGGCCCTGGTCTTCCCTCCTTTTTTCCACGACAGCAGCCAGGCCAGCGCCGCAGAGCTGGGCTGCCCGCCGGGACACAGCTCCGCACACCTCCTTCACCACAATGCTGTCCTCGCACGTGCTGTCCAGGCCCAGCTGCTGCAAGATCCTCCTGACCTGGAGGAGGGCCAGCCGATCACTGCAGGAAGGCAGAGCGGACACAGCTCCGCACACCTCCTTCACCACAATGCTGTCCTCGCACGTGCTGTCCAGGCCCAGTTGCTGCAAGATCCTCCTGACCTGGAGGAGGGCCAGCCGATCACTGCAGGAAGGCAGAGCGGGATGTCAGGATTTGCTTCCTGGGGCCCTGAAAGCTACTCAGTATCACTCACCACCTCCACATCCCTACATGCCCTAGCAGGAAGGAGGAGAAAATGACCCAGGCAATGGCTAAGCTGGAGCAGAATGCCTTAAAAGCTGAGACTCAAGAAAGTCCACCACCCCCAGGAAGTTCCATCATCTTTAAAAAATAAAGTGTGAGCACCTGTTGTGTTAGGTATGTTCGCATCTATTATCTCACTAGGAGTTGTATTAAATCTGGCAACCTACATCCCAGGTACCCCTTCTTCGGAAGAGAAGTTCAAGGTTCAGAGTGCTAGAGACTTGCCCTCTCAGACAGGAGAGAGCAGGGGCTCAAACACAAGCCTCCTCACACCACTAGCACTCTCCCACTGACCGTGCCAGCTGCTGGCCCTCTGGTCCCCCTCGACTGGAAGCCAAATTTCCTTCTATTTAACCTTTTCTGATTCTTGGCTTTCTCTTCCCAACTAGACTACATACGCTTTGAGGACAAGACTATATTCTCAATGGCAGCCAGCATAGGGCTGGGTACATTCAATGAGCAAGTGAATAAATAAATATACAACCTAAATCAGCACCTTAGAGAGTGGGAACCAACAGAACCAAACACGTGCAGACAAGCTCACCCGTGTGGAGACAGGCTGGCCTCACAGCCAGAGCCTGATTATCTCGCAGGGAACTAATGATAACTAATGGTACTTAAACAGAGCTCTGACTCCCAAGTTAAACAATGGGAAGTTATATCTTTGACTATCTCAGGTAATATTTAGGGGAGAACAACTGAGAAACAGCCTATATGACCGTCTAGGGGATTCAGCAGATAAATGGTGACGTAGGCAGACAACAGAATTCTTTGCAGACCTTAAAGATGGGTTCACATGAAAATATTTAATGCCATGGAAAATATTAATGATATAGTGAAAAGTAGATTATGTGATACTATGTGTGATACAATACTTGTTTTTTGTTTGGTTTAATGACTTGTCCTTAAACCAAAAAAAAGAAAAAAAGAGCAGAAGAAAATCTATCTATTTGGATGTTAATAGGATTACAGATCATTCCTACTTTCTTCCTTTTGCTTACTTGTAGTTTTCATACTTTCTAAAATGAATGAGTAACATTTGTGCAGTGAGGGGGGAAATGGGGAATTTGAGGTGTGTGTGAAAAGAAAACTTGCAATTCCTTCCAGGGCTTAGCCCTTCATAATATATCTAGTTCTTTCATGTACATTCCCTTACTCAATCCTCAGAGCAATCTCAAGGGTTAAGCGACAGAGCGATTATTTATCTTATAAAGAAGGAAACTGAGGTCCAGAGAGGTGAAGCTACCTGCCTCAGGTCACATGGCATGAACAGATTAAGCGGTGAGATGAATATTAAATTCAGGCTCTGAGAATGTAAACCCAGGGCTCTTCTCCTAAGAATTACTGTTGTCAACGTGCTTGAAATGAGCCACAGTCAGCAGAACACCTACTATTTTTCAATTGCCACTAGATGGATATGATTTTCTTTTTACTCCATGAAGGTATTTTCAAAAAAACTATAGAAATCAAAGTATCTAAAGCAGACATCTCTTGTGCAGCAGAAGCTAATATTTCTGGAGGCATATGGGTGCTGCCACCTGCATTTGTTTAGAAATTTTGTATACAGACCAAAAAAAAAAAGGCAAAGACAAGTCAATCTGCTTCTCTGCTGCACATAAGGGAGAAACTGTTTCCCACAGCAAAAGAAAATCCCCCTTCTGGTCACCAAAGGTGATGACTTCTAATCTGTTCATTCAGATCTGATGGGTTAAGACAAGACAGAAAAAGGATGCTGAACACCTGCTAACCAATACTTCAAAACACAGAATTGCTGCTGCGGTTTTTCAGGAACACAAGAGACAGAGGAAACTGTTAAATGCTGCAATCAGCAAAGACTAGAATATAAAAAACATAGGAGAAGGTGTAAATTTCTTCAACAAATACATTACAAGGGAAGACAAGAGAGGAGGGGAAACCTACACGTTAAAAGAGATTTAAGAAACACATCAACCAATGTTTGGACCTTGTTTGGATACAGATGCAAACAAATGAATGTAAAAACCATTAACTTTTGGCAATTCAGGAAATAACACGAACAGGATATTTTATGAGATTAGCTATTTCAGGGGTGATAATGGTACTGTGGTTATTTTTTTTTAAAAAGAACCTTACGGGCCGGCCCGGTGGCGCACTGGATAAGTGCGCCGCTTGGGAAGCACGGTGGCGCTCCCGCCCGAGGGTTCGGATCCCACATACAGACCAGTTCCCGCTCACTGGCTGAGCGAGGCGCGGGAGCAACACCGAGGGTTGCAATCCCTTGCCGGTCCCCAGTCCGGTACGGGGGCAACACTGAGGGTTGCGATCCGTTGCCGGACACGGAAAAAGACAAAAGACAAAAAAAAAAAGAACCTTACATTTTAGAAATACATTTTGAAATATTTATAGATGAGCTGACATAAAATGTGGGATTTGTTTCAAATTAACCCAGCCTGGGGGCAGGACAGCAGGAGTACACAGGCCACCAGTTTGGCCATGAGTTGATTGTTATTGAAGGTGGTGAGGGAAACGCTGGGTTCATTTTACTTTTCCCTCTACTTTTGTGTATGCTTAAAACTTTTCATAGTAAAAAGTAAAGTAAAAACAATAATCCTAAATGAAAATGTCCAGGAACAAAAAACTGAGTCAATGATATACAGAACGATATATGTAATATGATTATGACAGTGAATAACTGTTTGCAGGCATCCAGGAACTAAAAGGAAACATAATATGCAAAAATCAAAATAGCTGTCTTTAGTAGTGAGCATATGTGTCATTTTTTTTTCAGACTTTTCTTTCATATTATGAACACATCATCTTTTCAGGAATTAAAGAGGCTTTAACCTAACTCCTGTGTAGCCATTTAGGAACTTCAGTAGAGGGCTTTGTCCAGTTTATTTTGTTTGACCCTTTATTTATTTATTTATTTTGGTTTTTTGGCAGCTGGCCAGTCCAGGGATCCGAACGCTTGACCTTGGTGTTACAAGGTGGCACTCTGACCAGCTGAGCTAACCGGCCAGCCATCATCCATTTCTGCTAAGCACTCGTAGGCCTAGGCCGGCTGTGGGCCCCCAGGCGCTGTGATCCCAATGCTGCTAGAGAGAGAAAGCAGCCACAGGAGGTGACCCCCTACCTAGCCAGGGCCTTTCTGTTTTTATTTTAAAATCTGAAATCTGCCCAACCCTGGCATGATGGCAGCCCAGTCCCAATTAGAGCCTCTTACACAAAGCAAGTGAACTTGATCACACATCACCTTTCGATCTGGGATAGGAACTTGGTTTCAAAGATGCCCCTGGTCCGGAGACGCTCTGAAATCTGCCCTCGGAAGAGGAGGCCCTGCTTGGTCAGGTCGATCAGGATCTGCCGCACTATCTCCCCTAGGTACATCCCGCTGGTCATTTTCTCATATCTGTTTGGTGAAGAGAGATAAAGTTGGTGAGGCAGGAAAACCAGCACTGGCGAATCGTTCCCAAAAGGACCACAGGTCTGGATGTGGAAGGCTCACCACTGGCATCTGCAGCCACCTGGCTGAGAGCAGTCTGGTGAGGCTCCTTTGGGCAGCAGGCCAGAGTGAGGCAATGCAGAGACAGCATGATATGAGAGCCACCCTTTGCAGCCAGGTCCCAGCTCTGCCACATACAGGTACTAGCTGCTTCACATGAGTAAGCACTGTAAGCCATTGTCTACAAATAGGGAGCAAAACAGTGACCCCCTCAAGACTGTAGGAAGCAAGCATCTGGAACACAGTAGGGTCTAAGCAAAAGTCCTCCTCCTGCCCCCAAACCAATTCTCCTTGGCTTTATATGACAAATCTGTTCTACTGAAGATTCTCCTTGGCTTTGTATTTGAAGAAATCTGTTCCACTAGAGATTCTGTCCTGTAAGACAACACATTTAAAGTGCCCACACACACCAGGGATGTGTGAAAGAAAGTTAGTTCCCCTCTCCCTTTCTACAAGGCTGTGAGCTCCACGGTGCAAGGAGCAAGAGGGGAAAGGGGCTATGTAACCGACAAGGTGTTGACAGGCACTCTGCATGGATGGGAACAACGACACATACATCATTATGAACAACAGAGGTGCAGACCCTCACTGCCACTACCTGCAGAGTCCAAGGAAACATGAGTGGGTCCCAGAATCGTGTGCTGGACTTCTGTCCTCTTTTTTTTTTTCCTTTTTTTTTTTTTTTTTGTCTTTTTTCGTGTCCGGCAACGGGATCGCAACCCTCGGTGTTGCGCCCGCACCTCACTCAGCCAGTGAGCAGGAACCGGTCTGTAT
>NW_007730607.1:143478-158591 GCF_000696425.1 Galeopterus variegatus
CTTTTTTCGTGTCCGGCAACGGGATCGCAACCCTCGGTGTTGCGCCCGCACCTCACTCAGCCAGTGAGCAGGAACCGGTCTGTATGTGGGATCCGAACCCTCGGTGGGAGCGCCGCTGCGCTCCCAAGCGGCGCACTGTAGCAGTGTGCCACCGGGCCGGCCCTGGACTTCTGTCCTCTTAACTGCTTGGAACCTCTTCAGTCCAAGGAACCAACACTGGAGCAGACAAATAATGGTGACTACAAGGCAAGTTCAAGTGTGCTGCCCCCTTAAACTCTCAGCCCAAACACGAGAGCCCCCAGGTGATGTAGGCACAGAACTAAGTCAGAAGGGAACCTCCCTTTGAGAAGAGCCATGGTACTCAGATGCCCCAACTTGGGATTCAGAGACAAGGTCCTTTCTTTATGGAATAAACCTCAGTTCGGCTGGGCTTACCACTACAACCTCTAGTGCCCAAGGAAGGTGAGGAACCACTAGGCTGGCCTTGGCCTTGCCCAAGCATCTTCCTAGACAACGTTCTCAGTGCAACAGTCAACAAGGTGTCCATGGCCCAGGCATCCCATCACATGCCCTATGTGCTCAGCCTGTCAACTGGGATAGCACCCATCACAGTACATCTATATATCCCCTTATTGTATGTATTAAGACACTGAGCTTCATTGTGACAAAAGGCCATACGGCCTGCAAAACCTAAAACATTTACTATCTGGCCTTTACAAAAAAAGTTTGCCAACTCCTGCTCTAGTGGATGGGCCCAGGTAAATCATCAAGTCCCAGCTGTTAGCTCTGTCTCTGTCTACCCCTTTCTCTCCTACCCAAGAAGGTATACCAGAAGTGAAAATCTACTCTAATTTATTTTTTAAGCCAAGCATTATTTCTAGTATAAAAATACTGTGGTTAGTAACTGAAATACACCTCACAAGTGATTGTGACCCACGGCAGGACACATCATAGTGGAGAACCAGCACCACCACACATTGCCGGCAGCCACTTCCCCACCCCCAGAAGAGGTCACCGACCTGGCAGCCAGCTCTTGAAAGGCCAAGGATATTGACCTCTAAACTGGACCTACGAAAAGCCCATCCCAGGAGGGCTAAGTCACCATGCCCTGCTCTGTGACACCTGGCCCCCAGCAAATGGACATTCTGATCCACTTCCAGAGCCACCACTAGCCCTTATGGTGCCTTCTGGTAATTAGAAAGAGGAACTCCTTCCTTATACTGTTGGAAACTTAAAATAATATTTTGCTTTTGTTCCGATAAAATTCTTGACTGACATCTGCTGGAGAGTTGTAATAAACACACGCAGCTATGGTGTCTATAACATGAACCTGGCACCCTCCCTTAGATCTGGTAAAGTTCCTCACTGCACAACCTGCGTAAGTGTACGCATCTGCCCTCTTCACCTCTGCTTGCCAGGATTCAAGGACCCCTCATCCACCTCCTTGTCGTATTGGGTCCTAATGTCATCTATGCAGCCGTTGTCTCCAAATCCTCCCCATTCCGTGTTGATGCACATCTTTCCTTTGTCCCCTTCCACCAGCTCAATGTTCCTCATCTCCTCCATGTAGCACATGTTGCTGCCCGTTCCTGGAAGGAATCATGAAGGAACTTTAGTCTTCAGAGACACCACCAGGTCCCAGAGAGGCAGCGGAGTGCAGTGAATAAGAACTCAGGCTTGGAGCCCAACACAACTGGGTGCGATTCCAGCTTTACACTCAGAGCTGGCTGACCTTAGGCAAATACCTCATCTTTCACAGGCTCATTTTCTTCATCTGGACAAAGGAAATAATGCACGCCTTGTGGATTTGTTATAAAGAAAAAAATGAGGTGATATTTGTTAGTTTCCTCCACGTGGTGGGTATTCGATAAATGATACCCACAAACATCATCATTATCGTTAAGCTAGAGGCACACAAAGCTCCCAAGTAGTCAAAGAATTAGAAGTCAGAGCTGGAAGGGACCACAAGGAATCATCTAGTCTTGGATAAGCAAATGCCTGGCATCTGTGAGCCACCGTCTTCTCCCTCGCCCACGACCTGGCCTCTATTCTCAACACAGCAGTGTAGGCAGCGACTATGTTCAATCAAAGAGGCCTCACCTCTTTTCCAAGATCTACCTCAACTCCTCCCACAGAAGAGGAAACTCAAGTCGAACAGAATAAGCAACCTGCCCAAGGTCACAAAGTGGGTAAGAGTTACAGTGTCATGAAACCTCTTACCTGGCACTGAAGATATCTCAATATACCCCCATCTCCTTGTTCCAGCTACTACTCATATTCAGGAAGCCCAGACAATCAACTGGAACAACTTTCCCAGATTCTCTCATTACCTAACCTGTGCCTGGAATGTCCTAGGTCCCCACCCCCTCTGCTCAGATCCCACCCATCCCCCCACCGTTTAGAGATCATCCCCCCGGAATCTATTCTTGGCCTTAATCACTGCCAGACATCTCCCAAAGACCCCTGAAATGCCTGTATCACTCAGGACACTCCCTTCCCCTCTCCTAAGTTTCTTTCCAACTCTTCCCCTTCTGTGTGTCATGAGAGCCAGAAGAATTCAGAGGAAGAGGAGGTACACACTGGAGCCAGAGTGAAAACCTAGCTCCCTCAGTCCCACACCGACATGACCCAGTTGTGTTCTTCTTCCTCCCAAGACAATCTGCCCCAGTGCCCTAATTTGAAAATCCCTTCCTTCTATGTCATTCTCCTTCCTCAACAGAAAGGGTGACCTTGACTTAGAACCCTTATTGGAGAAAGATAGTAAGTAAAGATTTAGGAATTAGGTGACCTGGAATCCCAATCTTAACTTCATCTCCACCTTGAACAGAACTTCTGTTTAATGGAACAATGACTCCCCCACCCCCCACATCCCTGTCCCTTACTGTATTAAATGGGAACCTCCAAAAGATCAAATAGGATTAGGCCAATGGGCTATGCCTGACCACGTACCTGCAATCAGGCCAATCTCACAATTAGGATCTTCATAGCCACAGGTCATCATAGTTCCCACCGTGTCATTCACAACTGCAACTATGTCCAGGTCAAACTCCTGCAAAGGAAGCAGCTCTACTGTAAGTAGAATGTGCAAGTCAAAGAGGCATATCAGCCCAAGGCGGGCAGAGACCAGAGTCACAGGGACTGGGCGCAGGATGACAGAGCAGAGGGGCCTGGGGAAAGGGAGCAAGGCCAGGCATGAGCCTCAACACCATATCCTACATTTCTCCTCTTGATGGCTTCCCTGAGCATGTCCACCACGTCCTCCCCTTCACAGTCGGTGGCCTTGAAGCCTTTCGTCCATTCTATGAGTGTTCCCTGAGAGAGAGAAGGGGAAATCCATTTGAGCAATGGTTTGCTGGGACCACTGCACTACCTCAGCAGCAAATGGATACATGGCACTATGGCCGATTGCTCGTCAGGCCCATGTACTTTTGGCCATACTTCCACCTCTGCAGCCCTAACACTGGGCACAGAAGCATCACAGAGCACGATGCTCAGACAAGGTCTACTGCTGAGTGGACTCATTGCAGCAATTCATAGTCAAGGGTCAAATCATGCTCTCTGCCATGACTGCACAGAATAAAGGCCTTGGATCATAGTGATCCTGCCTCTAATTTAGCCAAGGACAGATTAACATATGATCAAAGGTAAAGCTACAAATGTTCATCAAAGCATCATTCCACAACAAAAAACTAGAGGCATCCTATAATTCCAACAATATGGATCCATCTATATACATTGATATAGGAAATGTTATAAAAAATCCATTAAAAATCATGCTGTAAGGAAATGTTGGATGTTAGAAAAAGACGTTCACCATACACTGCTAAGTGTATTAAGCAAATACACTTAGGTGTATTAAACAAATACGGATCCTGTTTTTATTTTAAAAATCACACACACAAACACACACACCCTCAAGCTGGAAAAAGTTCTGGAACAATATATACATCAAGGGGGTTGACAATGGTTCTCTCTGTGTGCAAAGATTATGGGTGCCCTTTAGTCTCTCCTTTTTATCTGCCTATATTTTTAATTTTTGCAAATTAACATGCATAATTTTTCGTAATACAGAGAAAATAGTATTTTTAATTTTTAAGAGGAAGCCCAAGGTTACACTGTTAGCCTGAGGCAGAAGTTGGTCTAGCCCAGACTCCATGGCCTGGAAATCTGAGGGTGAGGTGAGGGCAGGCAGAAGTGGGGTGTCCAGGCCAGGAGAACCCCTGGGACAGGAGAGGCAGAAATACACTTAGGTGTATTAAACAAATACGGATCCTGTTTTTATTTTAAAAATCACACACACACACACACACACACACACCCTCAAGCTGGAAAAAGTTCTGGAACAATATATACATCAAGGGAGTTGACAATGGTTCTCTCTGTGTGCAAGATTATGGGTGCCCTTTAGTCTCTCCTTTTTATCTGCCTGTATTTTTAATTTTTGCAAATTAACATGCATAATTTTTCATAATACAGAGAAAATAGTATTTTTAATTTTTAAGAGGAAGCCCAAGGTTACACTGTTAGCCTGAGGCAGAAGTTGGTCTAGCCCCAGACTCCATGGCCTGGAAATCTGAGGGTGACGTGAGGGCAGGCAGAAGTGGGGTGTCCAGGCCAGGAGAACCCCTGGGACAGGAGAGGCAGACAGCAAACCTGACAGCAGTGCCCCCAGCCCTGTGGCTGGATGCCACCTACTCTGAGGCCCTCAGCCAGCAAGCCCCAGTCTCTCTCCTTCTCTACACAGTCCTTGGAAAACTGTGCCCCCTTTCTCCTCTCCTAGCTGATATATGTGGAACATTAGAGAGGCAGCCCCAACTGAAAAACCTTTTTTTCTTATAAATTGGCAATTACACAAAAATTTTTTTTAAAATTCGTTAAGCTCTCTTTTTTCTCCCAGCTGTCACTGGCTTTGCTTCCAGCTGTCCATGGGTCTCCTCTCCCTCTTGTGTCTTCATGAGCCTATCAGAACTGCTGGGGGCCCGGGGCCCGGAGCCCTGCGTCCTGGCTTAAGGGAGCAGCAGTGTCCTGGCGCTCGCAGGTCGTTCAGTACCATAGACAGCTGCGCACGGCTCCTCTCCCCCACCGTGTATTAATTTTTAATTGCGGCAGTAATACAGGAAAGCATTACTCTTGTAAAAAGTTAAAATATTATATAACTGCTACATTCCTTGTCTGAGCAAAATATTCCTCGAATATAATTGCACAGAAATTTTTTTAAATCCATGAAACACACCTATAAAATAAGGATTATTTTTATCCCCATTTTCCAAATGAGGAAACCAAGGCACAGAGAGGTTATGTAACTTGCCCAAGGACACACAGCCAGTAAGTGGAGAAGCCAAGGCAACCTGGCTCCAGAGCCTGTGCTCTTAACCGTTGCTCTCTGCTGCCTCCCAAGTAGGTTAGGCAATATCCTTGATGCACTAAGAACAGTGTCTGGCACAGAACAAGCATTATGTATATGGCTGTCAAATAAAAATCAAGTATTCATTGCATATGATTGCTACACCATAGTTTATTTAGTTACTCTCCATTACCAGACATTTGGGTTTTTCTAAGTCTTCATTATTGGCTTGGAGCTGTAGTGAACATCCTCATTCATTTCTCCCTGGGCACGTGTGTGAGAAGTAGATGTGCTGGCTCTTAGGACGTGCATTTTTAATTTTGAGATCTCCAGCCATGTTGCCAGATGATTCCGCCTTCTGAAACCCTTTCACTGCGTTCTCTGAGTGAGTGGGTGGGGAAGGGTAGGTTGCTGAAGCGTGTGCTTTGATGGTGCCCTCGGAGCCCCAGACAGCTCCCTTCAATTCTGACTTTGCACCTGCTCATCACCTGAGACCCATGTGCCTCAATTTCCCCACATGAAAAAATGAAATAGAATAGAAAATAGAATGGGATGCCCATAATAAGGGCAAATATTATTTCTTGAGTTTGTGCTTTGATTATATACATGTGGATGTGCCGTGCATTAAGGCCAAAATGGTTCAAAAACACCAGCATCAAAAGCATGCCTCCCTCGGAGCCCCAGACAGCTCCCTTCAATTCTGACTTTGCACCTGCTCATCACCTGAGACCCATGTGCCTCAATTTCCCCACATGAAAAAATGAAATAGAATAGAAAATAGAATGGGATGCCCATAATAAGGGCAAATATTATTTCTTGAGTTTGTGCTTTGATTATATACATGTGGATGTGCCGTGCATTACAGCCAAAATGGTTCAAAAACACCAGCATCAAAAGCATGCCTCCTGGGCACCAGGTCCTGGTCCCTGAGAGGGTGGCATGCAAGACCAGGGACTCTGCAGGCTGGTGTCCTGGGCTGGAACCTTCACCACCATTTACTTACAGGTGTGGCAACCTGGGCAACTCACCTAACCTCTCTGTGCCTCCATTTTTCTCAATTACAAAATGATGATTAAAGACAGTGTGTAGCCTTAAACGGAAGGAAATTCTGACACATGCTACAACACGGATGAACCTTGAGGGCACTATGCAAGTGAAATAAGCCAGACACAAAAGGACAAATACTGTATGATTCTACTTATGTGAGATACCTACAGTTGTCAAATTCATAGAGGCAGAGAGTAGAGTGGGGATTGCCAGGGGTTGGGGGAAGGGAAGATGGGGAATCGGTGTTTAATGGGTACAGAGTTTTAGTTGGGGAGATGAAAAAGTTCAGGAGATGGAAGGTGGTAACAGTAGCACAACAATGTGAGTTACTTAATGCCTCTGAACTGTACGCTTAAAAATGGTTACAGTGGTTAATTTTATGTTATGTATATTTTACCACAAAAAAAACCAGTTAAAAAAAACAGGGTATACCTCATGGGGACGTTGGGTGGATTAAACAAAATCTTTATGTGTTGCTTTTTTTATTATTATTATTGTTATGAGCTTTCTGATTAATCTGCTGTTCTGGCCAGGGTTCTCCTTGTGGTATTCTGGAAGTGGTATTCTGCTTTATGTCACTCTGGTAAGGTCCACTTCACAAGTTGGTGAGTCAGTCTGCAAAGCCAAGGCCAGGGGTTGCAGAGACTGTACCACGACGATGCTACCTGAGCCCCCAGGTGACAGTGCACCCCCGCCTCACCACCACCCGAGATTATCTTGGCCTTGTCCACACTGAATTTCTACTATATTCAGCCTCAAGAGTTCATGATGATACTGAGATTTGAGCGCTCGCTCTGTGCCAGGCACCATGCTGTGCATTTTATACACCTTAGCTCATTTAGTCCTCACAATTATCCTAATAAGGTAGATGCTGTTATCTCCATTTTTACTGAGACTTAGAGAAGTTAAACAGTCTGCTCCATGCTGTGCATTTTATACACCTTAGCTCATTTAGTCCTCACAATTATCCTAATAAGGTAGGTGCTGTTATCTCCATTTTTACTGAGACTTAGAGAAGTTAAACAGTCTGCTCAAGGTTATTGGGGTAGGAAGCAGTACCAGCAGGGCTGCAACCCAGGCAACCCGTGACCTCAGAGCTCCTGACCATTGTGGTTCCCTGCCTTGCAAGAGACACTGGGCCTGTCCCTGCAAGGAGGCTGCCTGTTTAGGGGCTGCACTGTGTGGGAACTGGCAGAAATGCAACCTGTCTCCCTCCATCTGCAGCACAGACAGCTCTGCCCCAGCCTCACCCAAAGGCCCACCCTCACCCAACCCCCATCAGCTCCAGGCTGGGACCCCCCTGACTCAGTGGAACTCTGGGTGAGTCTCAGAAAGCGTCCAGTGCCTATTTGTCTCTAAGCGTTACCTCTTCGTTAAGCCGGTTTACCAGAAATGCTATGTGCCTGGCCTACACAAGTCTCGGCTTCCCAATAAAAGACCCTCACTCATCACACGTAAAAGTGACCCTGGGTGCAGTGTTTTTATCCAAGAATTCTAAGAAAGACCTTGTGATAAAGGTTTTTAAGTTATTATGAGTTATCTATTGAAATGACTCTGATGTCCTTCAACGTCAACTAAATAAGTGTCCACGTGATAAATTCCTTCTGAGATACTAATATCAGGAAAGAAGTGCACTTCTTCTGTGCACTGGTAAGCTTTCTTTCATCAGGTAACCGGAACCCTACAACCTACCGTTTCCATGTTTACCTTGGCTGCCCGGGAATACACAGATTCTATTACTGCCCAATGGTTATAAGTGGCCTTAACTGGTCATTACCTCTCTCTCTCCCTAATATGATTTGACCTCTCTCTGTCTCTCTCTCTCTTTTCTTTTTTTCGGTGGCTGGCTGGCATGGGGATCTGAACCACGTCCGCACTCTAACCAACTGAGCCAATCGTCCAGCCTTGAGCTCTCTCTTAGCAGTGTTATGCCTGTATCCCTTTATTGCATACTACTCTAAATCCTTTTGTAAACTTCAATCCAAAAAATATTGAGAAATGGAACATAATAGAAAACATTAAATGGTTAGAATTCTCTATCATGTTTCCCCAGCTGCCCTGAACCTGAGACCCCTAAATAAAATGAGCAGTGACTCAGAGGTACTTCGAGATGCTCCTGGTGGAGGAAGGAAGCCCACTGGGCTGGCTGTGAACCTGGTGGGCTGTCTTACCTTGTCAATGCTCTTCTGCCTGCAGGGAAATGAGAACGTGAAGCCAAGAGGCAGGCGGGCTCCCTTGAGGCCCATGTAGTCCAGGAAGTCGGCGATGCACTGCACAATGTGGTCAAACAGCTGCAGGGAGAGAGGGCATTCACACGGGGCCATTGTTGATACGGGGTGGCACAAAACCCCGCCTGGCACTTACCTCCTCTCCAGTGCCCTGCATGATCTCCAGGGGGATGGCGAAGATCTTGTTGTACATTCGCACTGACTTCCTTCCACTTCTGATCTTCACCAGGAGGACCCGGAAGTTTGTTCCCCCCAGATCCAGGGCAAGGAACTTTCCTTTCTCTGTGGTGAAGAAAGCGGGGGCTGCATCCCACCAGCACACACCAAGCAGAGACTCATATCGGGGCATTGAGAGAAAAGGAGATGCTGAAGCCCAGAAGACCCAGAGCCTGCCCTCCTGGGACTCACAGATGAAAGGGGCATGACCATCACCATGCACAGCGTCAGGGCACCTTGCACCTGTCTGGAGCTGAAGCCCAGAAGACCCAGAGCCTGCCCTCCTGGGACTCACAGATGAAAGGGGCATGACCGTCACCATGCACAGCGTCAGGGCACCTCGCACCTGTCTGGGGCTAGACTGCTTTCTTTGGCCTCCACTTCTCCGGTAGCAAAGGCCCGGGCACCACCCACTATCACTGGTGAGGTGCTGTGAAAAGAGCCCTGGACTGAAGTCAAGGGACCTGGGGGTTCTGAGAAATGGCTTTTTATCTTGAGCAAGTGAGGCCAGGTTCCGTCTTTCCATATCTGCAAAGGAAGGAGGTTGGGCCTCCGAAGGCTCTTCCAGCTCTAAACTCCATTGGCTGACAGCCTTCTAGGGAGTCCCAAGTAACCATGTTAAGGTGTGGAGCATCTGGTAAAGGACATGTGTGGTACTTGTACTCAAGGGGCCTCCGAGAGTGAATCCGGGCCAGGCTACCCTGACGGCAAGAGACTCGGGAGGCTGTTTCTGTCCTGTCCGCACAGCCCAGAGCAATTGTTCATCACAAGCATGAAGTGATTTTTCCTGACTCCACTTCCCCAGATCCCCACACCCCCACCTGACTAATGAGAAACAGATCAAGTCCTGCCTCCATGGTACCCTACGGGGCCACCAAACACAGTGCTTCTCATTTGTCCCATGTCCCATCAGAGTTGCTGTAACCCTCCACCTGTCTCCACCTCACTCACTCCATTCTAGCCACCCGGGTCTTTTTGCTGTTCCTGGGTTTGCCAACGACATCACTCCCAGCCGTCTCTCTGACCCCTATCCTGCCCTGGTTTTCTTCCCGGCACCTGTTGTGTCCTGACATCTCGTACAGCATTTGTTTGTTCACTGTCCACCAGCCCAACAGACTGTGAGCCCTGCAAGGACAGGGACTGTGTCTCGCTGCTCTCCCACCCTGCCTAGGAGGAGCCTGACACAGAGTAGGTGCTTAATGAAACTTTGAAGGCAGAAGGATTAAAGAAATGAAAAAGATGAATAATTGAATGATATCTTTTACTGTTCTTAGTTTTTTCCCCCAAATAAACTGAAAGGATATTGGCTCTAGACAAGATCTTTGTTGTTAAGAGATTCACAGTGGGACCCTGAGCAGGTCACCTAACCTCTCTGAGTCTCAGTTTTTGCATCCATAAAATGGGAACCATTCCCTCTTTAGGTGACATACAAAGTGGTTACAAGAATAAACTGAAATTAAAGGTTCAAAAGCAAATTATAAGAGGTAAAGCATTTTAATAAGGTCGTTATTTCTGGAAGAGGCTTATGAGATTCACAGAGGTAAAATAACTTGTCTGAAGAACAGACTCCTTGGCTGGCTGGGTGGCTCAGTTCATTAGAGCTCGGTGTTATAACACCAAAGTCAAAGGGTTTGGATCCCCATACTGGCCAGCTGCCAAAAACAAAAAAATGACTCCACTATTTAGTGGCTTCTTTCAGCTGAGTACACAGAACCAGGAGAAGCGTGAAGGGTTGGAAGAGTCAGGGGCAGAAAGTGATGAGAGGAGAGAGGAAGGAGCCAGCCCCAGAAGAGAACAGCCAGAGAAGTGGGCAGGACAAGCCCAGACAACCCCAGGATCTGGATGGAAGCTCTTGGGGACAGGATTTAGGTCTTCAGTTTGCTCACAGTATAGGGTACACTCATGACCTCACCCACGTGCACTCATGCACACGCACAAAACCTAACTTAGCATCTCGCTGCAAATGCCTGGGTTAACGAAATTTAGAAGGAGTACTAACCTTCCATCCTACTCCCCTCCCTCCATTACAGACATGAATCCAAGGCTCTAAAAACCAGAATCCTAACTGGCTTTAAGGAGGCTTGATGGGAGCCCACCTGTGCCATCGGGCATCCCGCACACGTAGGTGGCCAGCATCTTGACCGTGGCCAGCGGGTGCGTCTTCCTCTTCAGCCCGTACTCGAGCTCAGCCCGCATCTTGTGCTGCACGCCCACAAGTTGCTCATGGGCCAGCCCAAACAAAGCCAGCACCTCGTCAATCTGCTTCCGCTGGGCCTGCACGCGGGAGGCCACCGCAGTCACCATGGCAGCCCCCTTGGTGCTGCCACTCTCCGACAAGAGGAAGCGGACGTCACAGTTTGGGACCAGTTTCCTCACCACCTTGTGCAGGCGTTTGGGGTACCTTAAGACAGGAGCGATGGTAAAATATTGAACGATCATAAAGGCCAGGCTCGGCTGATAGGAACAGATGCAGGTGTGGTGATGGAACGGGTCCTGCTGGGCCAGGGCTCACCCCTTTAGCTGCCGGATGATAGGGAGGGCAGAGGTGATAGTGGGGAGGGACTAGGACAGCAGGGGCAGAGGAAGGGGTGCTCACGAGGCTCAGGGAAGTGCCTATTTTACCAACTAATATTTCAACCAGGAGGACATGTCCACACGTGACATACTGACTGAGCATTATCTCTGTCCAAAGGGGAAGGATTTCTTTCTCGGCTCTTTCCAGGGTGTACCACCTGACTCCCAATACCACCTCTGTTAGCCAAAGGGGCTTTCTTTCTCCTTCCCTCTGGGAAACTCTCATTCCCCTGTGTCTTCCTACCAGGATCCTTCGTGTGAACTTGGCAACCTCTGCCACACCTATTTTTAGAGGTGCATCTTACTTTCCAATCTTACCACATGGTGGGTATGTAATACGTAATAAATAGGTAGATGAATTGATGGATGGATGGATGGGCATATGGATGGATGAACGGATGGATGGATGGATAGGTACATGGGTGGGTGGATGGCCTTCCTAATAAGAAAATTGGCTTTAGCAGAATATTTCTTTAAGAGTGATCTCCAAAAGCAACCCGCTGCTAGGTGAATGTGGGCTATGGACCCACCTTTCCCTTGTAATCTCAGTGCCAATGGGAGGTGGTTGGGTCCAGCTGCCCAGAGAAGTAGCGTAGTCCAGAGAGAATACTGGGCTCTGGCCCAGGAAGGCTTGTATGGGGCAGGGGGCTAGTAGGCGGCACTCACTGAGGGTGTATCTTGTAGAGTGTGCCATCCATGCCCACCGTGGTCCGGAGCCGAGCCAGCTTCTTGTTCTCTCGGAGGCGCGTCAGGATGGCTGCCAGGGCCGCTGCACAGAGGTTGGCCGAGCGGAAGGAGACAATGGTGCAGACGTGCTGGACAGCGATGCAGTCAGCCTCGGATGGCTCCAGGCCCAGGTCCATCAGGATCTCTCTTGTATTGGCAAGGCCTTCTTTATACCTGACCAGGGGACAGAGTGAGAGGACCACACTTCTGCATCCCATGGGTATCCTCCTGGGGAAACCAGCTTTCCCCCTCTCAGGATTGTGAAAACAAAAAGGCTGGCACATAGTAAAATAATAACAACAATATTAACATGGATGAAAGCAGCCGCCATTTATTGAGCACTCACTATGTGCCAGGTACTTGTCTAAGGATTTTACATGTATTAACTCATTTAATCCTCACAACAGTCCTAGAAGAAGTACCATCATTACCCTGTCTTACAGATGAGAGACATGAGGCACAGAGTAATTGGTTCATGGTCACACAGCTCAGAAGTGCTAGAGCCAGTACCTGAAGTTAAATACAGAGCAGTTAGATTATAAGCCCATACTTTTTTTTTTTTGACTGGTAAGGGGATCGCAACCCCCAGCACGGTGTCGTCCACACCACGCTCAGCCAGTGAGCGCACCGGCCATCCTTATATAGGATCCGAACCTGCGGCCTCGGTGCTACCAGCGCCACACTCTCCCGAGTGAGCCACAGGGCCAGCCCTACAAGCCCATACTTTTAACCACTCTGTGCCATGTTGCCTTTCACAGAAACTCTGTCCCTGCCGAGCTCTGCACAGACACAGACTCTGGGGGCCAATGCCACACTGCTGAGCTCAGAGTCTAAACTAATTACAAAGCTCAGNAGACTCTGGGGGCCAATGCCACACTGCTGAGCTCAGAGTCTAAACTAATTACAAAGCTCAGGGCAATGACTGAGGAGCAGGACCCCAAGTCAACTGGGGCCAGCAGCTCCCCATTCCAGAGACCTGTGTAATGCCTCAAATCACCAAAGCCAAAGCCAGCCCTGATGGGACCAGATGGAAAAGGCTCAGCTATAGCAAGAGTTCTTTACTTGGATTCCACACATGGGCTCTAAGAGATTCCAGGATGCCCTGATGTCCTAAGCAAAATTGTGTGTGAATGTGCATTTTGGAGGTAAAGGGTCCAGAACCTGAATCAAGTTCTTAAATGGGTCCGTGACCCTAAAAAAATCTACAAGTCACCACTTTAGAGAGGTAGAGGGCAGCAAATAGAAGGATAGGGTAGCCCTCTGACAGGAGAGTCCCTGGCTGATGAAAACAACAAGAATGTTGCACCTGAGTCAAGCAGAAATTGCTAAACCATCTGAAGCAGCGCAGGTCTGCAATCCTCCTGGTGAAGCAAAAAGACCTGGTCCCCATGTCGTTCCACCACCCTGAGCACACCACACCTTGGCCACCCACCCTAACCCTCTACAGAGTCAAGGCAGCAGGGACCTGCCAGCAGCTTACTTCTCCATGGCAGCCACGTGTCGTGTTTCAATCTTGCCCTTGGTATGCAGAGCAGAGGATTTCTCGCCGCCAAACAGGAGGCCAGCCTTGGCCATCTTCAGCAAGATGAGCCTAACAAGTTCCCCCAGGTACAGGCCGCTGATCATCTTCTCGAATCTGCAATTTGTGCACACGTCAGTGGAAGCTATGCCTTTGGTTACACAGCATCATTTCCCAAAGACCAGGAGCCGCACCCATGGTCAGGAACATGTGCAGCCAAGGTCTCAGTCCAGGCCCAGCTCAGCATGCCCTTGGGAGACCAGCATCCTTCACGAGCTGCACTATAAACTGAGAGGGCCGAGCTAGAGGAGACCTATGATTCCTTCCTGCTCTCAAAGCTCTGGATCCCAAGAATCTTTATCTCAGATCACTCCTGGCCACGGGGGTGCCAGTCTCATGTGGGCATAAGGAACTTCAACTTCACAGACTTCAGGTACTTTCCCAAGTTCACACAACCACGCCATGACAAATCCAAATTTCAGACTCAGACACTTCCGACTCCTACATCAAGCTTCTGTCCAAGAGAGAAAGATGCTGTGTCCATGAGACAGGCTCAAATGGCCCCAAAGAGGTTCTACAATAATGTGGATTGGACATCCCTCAAGGATAGGGTAGCCTTTGGAAAGGGTACCTACACCTTTACTCTGATGTACACACCAACAAACAATCACTAATTGTTTCCTGAAGTAAACCTATTAAATATAATTTTTATCCTTCAAACATAATAAGACACAAAATCAAGGACAATCTGTTCATATATAACCTTATATATTTCACTATAAAAAGTCTTAGAGCTTTGAAGAAATAGAAGGTAATAAAAAGAAATTTAGGTTGGATTTGGGGGAATGGAATTAAGTGAAACAGAAATAGGTGAAGATGATAAAGTCCCCAAAATGGACACCACGTCCTTGGGACATGACTGCTTGAGGTCACCAGTACAGAGCATTTGTGCTGGGGGCAGGTGCAGTCAGGGCAGCCATGTGCTTGGCAGGTGTGCAGTTCTGGTGTGGGAATGGCTTCTAGCAGGTGCCTACAATATTTATCCACCAGTGCGTCCTGCAAAATGGTTGATTCCAAGGCTGCAGCTGGGAAAGTGTGAGATGAGCCTAGAACATCCTTCTGTGCCAGAAAGTAAAGAAGTACAGAAAATACAGAAGTGCTTAAAGAGGGATAGGAACATGTCAAAAGGACACGGGAGCCAGCTTGGAGGGGCTTCCTTTGGCCAAATCTGACAAAATGCAAGTATTGAAATAGATAATGATAGAAAGAAATTAGAACCCATTAAATAAAAGAATTCATGAGTCCACACAAGTATAAATAAATGGAGAATACAAGAAAGCTCTTCCTTACAGTAACATCGCAACTAATAACCACAGAAGAAATGATGGGTTAGAAATCCATCATGCTAAAATGACTAAGTGAGAGCTTGACGAGGAACAGGGTGTTTACGGAGTCTCGA
>NW_007730607.1:159542-161174 GCF_000696425.1 Galeopterus variegatus
AGCCTAAACCATGACATTTCTCTTTCTTTTTATAAAGGACATTAGTGGGACAGCTTGTGGATTTTGAACAAAATCTGTAAATCAAATATTAGAACTGATTAAGTATTAATTTCCTAATTTTGACCATTGTAGTGTGGTTACTTGAGAGAATGTACCTGTTTTTAGATAATGAACCCTGAAGTATTTAGGGATGAAGGGATATTATGTCTGTAACTTAGTCTCAAATGGTTGAGGAAAAATTAATTTTATACATACACACATACATATATACACATACATACAATGGGAGAGAGAGAAAATGTTCCCATTTAGGGAATTTGAGTGAAGGAGGGTGTGGGAAATTTTATACTATTTTCACAACTTTTCTGTGAGTCTGAAATTATTTTAAAATTTAAAAAAATAGGACTGGCCAGTTAGCTCAGCTGGTTGGAGCACGGCGTTATAACACCAAGGTCAAGGGTTCACATCCCCATACCAAAAAAACTTTTTTTTATTCAACAAACCCTTAATGAGCTGCAATAATGTGTAAAACACTGTGTGTAGAACGGAAAGAAAAAACAACCGTGTAGCCTGCACTGAGAGCTCAGCCACATACGAAGCACTGAGGCAGACACCTCACTAATTACGCTGCAGGTGAGTGTGGGCTGGTAAAAGCTCCGGGAGACCTGAGGCTGGGAAGGACGTGGACAGCAGACACAGAGGGATGGCCCCACCAGGGCCACCAGGTGCAGTGTGATCGGGCCTCTGAGAAAGCAGGGTGGCCGGGGGAGCCACGGAAACACAGACATGAGGAATTCGCAGAGTCCTGCCGCCTCGCTGCCCTGTCTGCCCTGAGGCCACCCGTCTGAGTACTCTATAAGGGCGGGACCCGGGTCACTTGGTTCACAGCCTTATCTCAGCGCCTTGTGTGCACATGCCTACTGCAGGAATATTGACTGAGTTAGAATTAGGGGATGACTTAGGGGAAATCACTCAATCGATTTCCCCATCTGTCAGAGGAAACTGGGCTACAGCCTTGCCTTACAAACTCGTGATGGATAACCAGTGGCAGCTGGAGCCTCCCAGGTAGAAGGGGTGCCCGAGTGACCGGTACTGCCTGGTGCCACGCCCCAGTCACAGCCAGAGGGTACTCACAGCTGCTTCCCCGGGTTGAGAGAGCCAAGGTCCAGCTCCCGGTCAAAGTCAGTGCGGATGTCTTCCAGGGCCCCGTCGTCGCCGAAGGCCCCCCACTCCGTGTTGATGCACATCCTCCCCTCATCCCCCTCCACCAGGTCGATGTTGCTCATGTCCTCCATGTAGCATGCGTTGGTGCCTGTTCCTGAACAAGGGATCAGAGAGAACAGGCAGAGAGAGCAGGTTCCGGCTGGGCAGAGACAGGGGACACCTGGCTGCTGGGAGTCCTGGAAGTGCCACAAAGTGCTTTAGGTCCATTCCCAGACCAGTTCTCGGTGGAGGAGGCAGCCTGGGCAAGCCTCAAGTTTATGAGGAATAAAGCTGACTGTCAGGTCTGTGCTTCTCAGGGGTGAATGGTTTGCTGCCATGAATGGAGTCTATGTGAAGAAGTCCCTGATGAATATGTATGAAAGCTGTCAAAGCACACTCACACCAGCAGGATGAATGAACCTAACCACA
>NW_007730607.1:162097-167310 GCF_000696425.1 Galeopterus variegatus
AAATCATTGAATTGCATACCTGAAACGGGAATTTTTATGCCTCCATACAGCTGTTTTTATTATTTTTATTTATTTTTATTATTTTTAAAGATGACCGGTAAGGGGATCTCAACCCTTAGCTTGGTGTTGTCAGCACCACGCTCAGCCAGTGAGCAAACCGGCCATCCCTATATAGGATCCGAACCCATGGCCTTGGTGTTATCAGCACCGCACTCTCCCGAATGAGCCACGGGCCGGCCCTCATACAGCTGTTTTTAAAAAAAATTTTTTTTTTTTTTAGTATCTTCCCCTGTCTGATACCTGGTACTCTGGTCTGAGTATTTTATCTTATTTTATTTTATTTCATTTTATTTATTTAAGGCAGCTGGCTGGTTCAGGGATCTGAACTGCTTGACCTTGGTGTTACAACATGGTCTGAGTATTTTAAATGCCAACGTGAAAAATGAGAAATGTAGAAAAGCAGAATGTAACATAATATTCAGAAAAAGCTTTTCTCAGGAAAGTGTGGACACTGTTTAGGCATGGCACGCAACCTGCAGGTTACCAGACACAGTCACTAAAACAGGCACAGTGGGTGACAGCGGGAGGCCATGACTGGCAGCACCCATCCATTCTGAGGTGTGGGGCCCCTGGAAACTTGAGGGCAGACAAGCCCCCCAGGTTGGAAGACCCTGCCCTTCAGGAAAGTCAGGCTGAGGAGGGGGCTGTTGGAAACTGAGGAAGAGCAATTCAGAAAACTTCTCCAATAGTGATAAAGGACTGGGAAGAGCAGAAGCGGGTATGCAGGAACCTGTAGAGCAGATCGATGTCTTTATTGCACACCGAACTGCCTTCTCATGGACCCTCCAGCAGAATCCCTTCCAGCTCGGGCACCGAGACCACGCACTGGACACCTCCCTGCGCCGTGACCTCCCCAGCCCAGGCTTCTACCACGTCTCACCTGACACTGCAATGGCCTCTTGGCGTGTTGTCCTCCTTCCTCTCTCATCCCCAGTAATCAATTCTCCACACCGCAGCCAAAATGAGCATCTCAAAAATTCACATCCTGCTACCCATCCCCACCAGAGTCCTCCAGCGCCTTCCTGTCTCCCTCGGGGTAAAAGCCTGTGACCTTACAGTGACAGTTCCCCATGTCCTACACAAGCTGCCTGGTCCGCCCGCTCCCTCTGGCCTGAATCATCTGCTACTCAGCCCCCACTTAATGAATTCAGCCACTCGTCAGCCTTCTAGGGTTCCTCCAGCACCCCAGACTCGTTCCCATTTCAGAGGCTTAGGTTCCTCTTTCCTTAGTCAGGGACTCCCTCCCCCCCATCTCCACGGCTTAGAAGCAGAGCAAGGACCATGTCCACACGGCTGCCCGTCCCCATCGCTGAGGTCCCTGCACAAATGTCACCCTTCAGCACCCTTCCTGACGGCCTCCCCCATGAGCTGTCAGTCGCGTCACCCTGCTTTATTTTCTTTACCACACTAACCACCAACTAATGAGAAATTACCTTATTAGTTTGGGCCTTTGTGGCCTTTCACCCACCAACCCACTGAAAGCTCCACAAATATGAAACTCACATGTCCCGCACATGACGGGCACTCAGGAGGCACGTGACGAGGGAATGTGTTAATCTTCCACCTCCCTATGTTGCTTCTCCTAAATATGAGTAGATAGTGTCGGTGCCCATTCCTCAGAACTTGCTCAGAGTTCTGTAAACTAAGCCCCAAAGCAGCCCTTTCCGCCACCCCTAAGAAAGAAGTCTAGTTGAGTTACCAATGATGACACCAACTTCACAGTAGGGGTCATCATAGGCGCACGTCATCATGGTCCCCACGGTGTCATTGACCAAAGCCAGGATGTCCACGTCCATGTCCTGCTGAACACAAGGCCAGAAGGCATCCGTGGGTGGAAGGGAGGTGCTTTCCCTCATCTTTGCCCACAGAGGAAGCAAAAACAGTGAAGGGGACTGGTCGAGACATCTCTAGGTACTGCCTGCTGGGCCTGCCTGGAGGAAACAAGGCTTTGACTGAGGTTCAGGGTCTAGGGAAGAGAGTCGCTGGGAGCTGAAGAGGGGTGCGGTGCTCTCGCTTTGTGGGTGAAGGCCTCTGTGCAATGGGAATAAGGGACAGACCACCAGGCCCCCAACCTCTGTTTGTGGAGCCCCGGGAAGACACTGAGAACAGCATGTTTATCCTGGGAGCAATGGTATTTTCAGGAGAAAACTAAAGTCCTCACCCACGGGCAAGTGCAGCCCCAAACAAGTCCTCCCCATGGGCAGTACCAGGGTTTCCTGGCTGGGTTTCCTGTTCTGCTCAGTCAACTTGGGTTATTGCACCAAGGTTCCCCAGAGTTTGGAGGAACATTTTAGAGAAAAATGAAAACAAGAGAAAAACACAGGCTACAAAAGAAGACGATCCCAACTTTAAAGAGAAAAAAGACTGGAAGGCTATTTATCAAAATATTCCTCCTGTTGTAGGGTAACAAGCAATTTGAGTTTATTTGTGCACTTTTGAGCTCAGCAAGGAGCAGAACAGGTCTTGCTTTTTGCAGTTGCTTAAGTTATTGTAAGATATATTCAGCAAGTAGAGATATTCAATGAATAGAGGGTGGAAAGTGGAATAGAAAACCAGCCTGGAAAGAACACACTCTTTTAAGCCTGGAGTGGGGGAGGTTACACATAGCATTGGGGCTAACCAAGACCCTTTAAGAGGCCTGCAGGTGCTGCGGAGGCCCCAGGGAAGTTCAGGGTCACCTTTCATCGGTGATTGGAGCAATCCCCGTATACCAAAGCTTAAGAGTGGGTTTATCCAAATTGGCCATATCTGTCCTACAGTGGGACCTTCCCTAAGATCAATTCCTTCTTTGATTCTCCTTCCAGGCAGGCACAGTCTGAGACTCTCCCCCAGAAAAAGGAGATAGGACTGTGAGGGCACCCCAGTCGAGATGAATTCCTCACCTTGTGTTTTTTCATGGCTTCGGTCAGGCGGATCACTACATCTGTGTCCTGAACTCCCCGAGCCTTAAACTTCTTCGTCCATGATAGCAGGACACCCTGTGGGCAGATTCAGATCCAGTCCAAATGAAGGAGACGCTCCATGAGAAACTGAGTGGCAGAAACTTCATACTTACACTGCAGCCCCCATGGCCTTCTCTTCTCCCAGCTGAGTCACCCCAATTCCTTTAACACTGCTTCAGAGGCCTTTTCTAATCATTTAAACAGCTTTATTACTCTCATCGGAGTGGTTTGTTCTTTTTGCTTGTTTGTTTGTTTTGGCAGCTGGCCGTCATCGGAGTGGTTTGAAACATTATATGTGGTGGCAGAAAGGGCAATTGCTGAAGAGTTAGGACACGTGGATTTATGAGACACTGGAGCCTCAATTTACTCATCTGTAAAATGGAAATATCACTTCCTTCATGGGAATGCTCTGATAAAAATACCGGGTGTATTATATGTGCAGAATGCATGGTTTGCAGGTCCACAAAATAGAACCAATGTGGTGTTCTCTTGTATGACTCCTTCAAGAATGTAATTTCAACTGGTAAAAATGGTTCTCAAGTTGCATTATCAATTATTTGCTTACAAATGGCGTTTCCCAAGAGTTTTGTGTCTGAAATCGCAAATAATCACAGAATATTTCAGACTGGAAGAAAACTTAGAGGTTAATAGAATCTCCCAGTCAACAGCGGCTGAGTCTAAGCTCTCAAACTTCTCAAACACATCTCCTCCAGTCCTCTCAGTTTATGGATAAAAATATAAATAAATAAAAAAAAAAACTGAGATTAGAGACAATTAGGAAATTGCTCCAGGTCTCACAGTGAGTGGACGGAGCCCAGCTAGAACTCCCCACCAGCCAGCAGGGCTTTTCCTTACACCACAGCGCCACCCTGTGGCAGCTCNAAATGGTTCTCAAGTTGCATTATCAATTATTTGCTTACAAATGGCGTTTCCCAAGAGTTTTCTGTCTGAAATCGCAAATAATCACAGAATATTTCAGACTGGAAGAAAACTTAGAGGTTAATAGAATCTCCCAGTCAACAGCGGCTGAGTCTAAGCTCTCAAACTTCTCAAACACATCTCCTCCAGTCCTCTCAGTTTATGGATAAAAATATAAATAAATAAAAAAAAAAACTGAGATTAGAGACAATTAGGAAATTGCTCCAGGTCTCACAGTGAGTGGACGGAGCCCAGCTAGAACTCCCCACCAGCCAGCAGGGCTTTTCCTTACACCACAGCGCCACCCTGTGGCAGCTCTCCCTAACCTCTGCCTCCATAGGCTGTGGCCAGATCCCTGCCCCACCACGGAGAGGAGAGATGTGCTAGGGACAATGTGGGACCTGTTGAGGAAGGGTAGGACGAAGTGAGGGATACATGCTTGTGATGTAATGCTAAGTTGGAGGGGGAGAGATAACATACAACTATATATTTTTAAAACTATGGGGAGGGAGAGGGGGATGGGGAGAGATTGGACAAGGGGCCTAAAGAATAAGTATGATTTGTAACAATATACATACTAATAATATCGATTCGATCAACATATGTCAACAAAATTGAACCCCCAAAATATGTATAATCAATTATGATTCAATAAAAAAAAATTTAAACTGTATATACAGCATAACACCAGTATTTACTGTAGATGTGAATAGAAGGAAAACCCCACAATTCTAGTTGAGTATCTCTGCATGTTTGGATTAGAGGTGACTTCTATTTTCTTTGTTAAATTTTTCAATTCATACCCCTTCTTTTTTTTAAACCTTGAAAAATTATTAATTACCATTTTATCATCAGAAAACACACACATACACAAAGAAATTTCTGTTTGGCTAAGATTTTCCTCTTCCCTCATTAAAAACAAAACAAAACAAACACAAACATAACCAAAAAAATGTGACTTCTTCCTTGTAATTCTCATGCCCTTATCTTCTTTGATCATTTTTAGTCTCACAAAGAACCCCTGGGTCACGTCTCGTCATGAAGGCTTCCCCTTCCCCCCACCTTTTGCGCTTACATAGCTGCACAGACCCCACCTTCTCCAAGAGTCCTTATTTTAGTGTCACAAAATACACAATCTACATCCGCAGCACAGCCATGATCCAACAGCTGTGCAGTACGAGTCCACGTTAGTTATTATTACTAATGACTGCTCTTACGGTTGAAACTTTTCTATTTAACTTTAGACTTTACTGAAAGTCAGTTTGGAAGGAAATTTTATAAACTACAGGTAAT
>NW_007730607.1:167773-171468 GCF_000696425.1 Galeopterus variegatus
ATTTAACTTTAGACTTTACTGAAAGTCAGTTTGGAAGGAAATTTTATAAACTACAGGTAATTCAACTAGACTTTGATGAGACGAAGCATTTCTACCCTCCTCAATGTGATCAAATACCCTTCCTTAGTCTAAATGTTAACTAAAAATCCTTATGGTGATAAGACACAACATGGGTCAAAATGCTTTCAGGTACCTCCTGACATTTTAAACAAAGTTCTAGAGCTGTGTCCTTTTGGAAAGGCAGTGTGGGCAGGGAGTTTATGAGCTTGGGCTAAGCCACTCTCAGCTGTGTGGCTGGGTCAAAATGCTTTCAGGTACCTCCTGACATTTTAAACAAAGTTCTAGAGCTGTGTCCTTTCGGAAAGGCAGTGTGGGCAGGGAGTTTATGAGCTTGGGCTAAGCCACTCTCAGCTGTGTGGCTTTGGGCAAGTCTCTTAACCTCTCTGAGCTGCAGTTTTTCTCAAATATAAAACAGAGATAATCATATCTACCCCATATGATTGTTGGGGGATTTTAATGAGATAATACACATAAAAAGTTCAGCACAGTGCAAAGTAGAGTGTCAACACCTGAGGTACAGTGCTACAGTATCATTATTACTATTACTATTATTATTGAAAGATGTTGGTGGGTATTAGACATAGATAAAATGCCAAAACGAAATCCTGGATGGACAAACCACACATTCATTCCCGCCACTGCCCCCCTCCTGTCCCCCCATCCCTCGTTATCAAGAAAATATGTAAGTTTGGTTCTCAAAGTCAAATTAACTCCCACAGAGCCTGAGAACTTAATTCTTCCTTCCTGCGTCTCTCTTCCTGACCTCGAATAAGAGGTGTTTAACTACCTGGCATGCAGCCGGCACACTCCGGCTCCACTACCTGCACTAGAACCTGACTTTGAGGCCCAGTTCCAACTCCTCCTTGCATTTCCTCTACTGACTCCTGGGACCCCTGCTCTTCTAGCCAACAAAGACAGGACACTTGAAAGCCAAGTTCTGCTTGGCCTCTTGGCCTCTTGGCCATAAACATTCCCTGAAACCTTCTTTATATTATTTTTTCCCAATCCTTTCTTTATAAAAGGATAAAAAGTAAACCTCAGCCTGTCCCCTGTATAGATGATGGCAAATTCCCACTCAATGAATAAACAGTTGTTGCACCTTTCAATTGTGAGATAGTGTTCGAGTGCCTCTTAGACACAATGCATTGTGCTAGAGACCCCAGGATGGGGAAGAAGAATTATACAAAACAGCGCCTGCCCTCTGAAAACATCTGTTGCATTGGGCGACAAGGTATAAAAGCCCAAAGAGAGTACTATAGAGACACTTACGGCCCAGTAGCTACCGTTTATGCACCAGGCACAACACTGGGCGCTTCAGTGCTTTGTCTAAATTTCACCTCAGCCCAGCAAGTAGGTAACATTGTCCCAGCTTTACAAATGAGAAAACATGAGGCTCAAGAAGTGAAGTAACTTGTCAAGGGGGACACAATTTTTTCTGAGTCATGATTCAAAGCCAGGTCTCGTACATAAAAGCTCATTCACTTTCTACAACTCCATCCTAGTAGGAGGCTCAAGTCAACAATATCAAACACATTCTGAGGTCGTTCATGATTTGAATGTCAACTGGCTGTCCTAACCAGAATGTGCAGTAGGAGATAAAGTGCCACAACCTCAAACAGGAGTGGCCTGGGGAGACTTGGCTCTTGACAATGACCCCCTGACCTCGGAAAGCACCTTGTCCTTTCACCCGTCCCCTCTTTACTTTCGCAGATTCACATAAGATCGGATTGGGCTTCCCTCTGTTCACAAATTGAAAAACTGAGACACACAAGGATGCATCCATCAGGGGCCCTAGCCTGGCTAGTGGCACAGCTGAGACTGTACGTCCCAGGCACTGTGTCTGCTCAAGAACATTTTCACTCCAGTGACCCCATCTCAATCCTCTTCCTGAGGGCTCACTGCAGAGGGACCGTCCCTGAGCCTTCCGGCTCCTATTCCAGTCACCTACGGCAGGGTTCTAGGTGTGGTCCCCGAGCCAGCAGCATGGGCATCACCTGGGAAGGAGAGCCTGTCAGAAATGCAAATTGAGGGCCTCACTGCAGATTCGCTGATTAAGAAACCCCAGGGTAGGGCCCAGCAACGTGTTAACAAGCCCTCCAAGGGATTCTAATATACAGCACGGTTTGAGAACCACTGAACACCATTCACTCCCCATGTTAAGTGTAAAATCAAGGCCAAGGGTTAACAAGCTCCCTGCCTCACATGCCCCCTCAGCACTAACAGAAAGAAAAGAAAAAGACAAAGGAACAAGAAAACTCCTGCTCTTCCCTCCCAGGCCCAGCCTGACCCCCCCGCCCCTCACTGGCCTTACCTCTTCCAATTTAGTCTGTCTGCAGGGAAATGAAAAGGTGAAGCCAAGGGGCAACTTCTTATGCATCAGCTCCTTGGTCTTCATGAAATCTGCCAGACAGTCAGCTACGTACTCAAACAGCTGCAGAGAAGAGAAAGCACCCTGGTGACTCCGCAGCGCCGCCAGGGCCTCCCCCCTGCACAGGAGCCGCCTGCGGTACCTCCCCGCCGTGCCCTCGGATGATTTCATTGGGCGTCGGGTAGAACTGACTCTCCATCTGGACATTTCGCTGCCCCTTTTCAGACACCTGCACCTTCAAGACTCGAAACTTGGATCCTCCAAGATCCAGGGAAAGGAACTCTCCATTTTCTATTAAGAAACAAAAACAGTTACTATTTATTGAGGGTCTAGGACACGACAAGCTCTGCATTAGAAGTTGGGCGTATGAGAATGTCATTAAATCTCACAGCCACCTGTGAGCTAGGTGTCATTGTGCCCACTTGCTGAGGCTCCAGGAGTGCAGCCATTTATCCTAGTATGGGGCAGAGTGGAGGTGTGAACCCAAGTCAGCCTGACCTCACGTCCAAGCCCATCCCACTGGGCCATGCTGCAGGGAATGAGCGTGTTCGACGTGAACCTGTTGTGAGGCTGTCACTCGGAAAAGGAACCAGAACACCCAATTGAGAATTTATAAAATGGGAGGTCTTTATTAGCCGGCCGGCGACTACTTCCCTAGATATTCTGGTAAGAAAGCAGCCCCACGTCTAAGTTTAAGGGGTCTTTTTTTTTTTTTTTAAAGATGACCGGTAAGGGGATCTTAACCCTTGACTTGGTGTTGTCAGCACCACGCTCAGCCAGTGAGCGAACCGGCCATCCCTATGTGGGATCTGAACCCGGGGCCTTGGTGTTATCAGCACCGCACTCTCCCGAGTGAGCCACGGGCTGGCCCTTAAGGGGCCTTTTGAAGGCAAAAAGTCACATAGTCACACAGGCAAAATTATCATATAGTCACACACATTTCCTCCTGGTGTGAGGAGGGACGGGGTTTGGTGAGGCCTAGCGCAAGCTGGTTACAGAAGCCAAGAGAAGCCAGTTAATCACTCAGGGACAGCAAGAACTTCCCCAGGGCAGGTTCCTCTCTAGGTTTTCTGGATACATCCGGATACAGCTCTTGGTTTTATCAGCCAGGAACAGCATAGGCGGGAAACAGCAAAGGCAAGCAGAATTTAAAATTTTTCTAAGTACGAGATAATTTTTAACTTCCAATTTCTACTAGAAGTGCTGGGGGGTTTTCAAACAAAAACACTTTTCAAACAGTAAAAATGGCATAAGCTAAATCAATCTA
>NW_007730607.1:171941-172446 GCF_000696425.1 Galeopterus variegatus
AACAAAAACACTTTTCAAACAGTAAAAATGGCATAAGCTAAATCAATCTACCTTGTCACAAACCCCCCTCATGCAGGTGGTGTGGGAAACGGGCCTTGAAGGTGGAGCCTATTCTAGCCATGACCAGAAGAGAAAGCAGATACTCCAAGCATGTGGGAACTCTGATAAAGGCACAAAGGGACGTGCAGGGAAGAGAAACCTGCCACATGCAGGCTCAGTCTGATGTGCAGAGGGAAAGCTCCAGGAGCAGAGGGGAGACAGCAACCAAGTAATGGCCCTTAGGTGCCAACAATGCTTAATTATTTTGACCAGAGTCACTCCATAAGGAGAAAATGGAACATGACCCAACCCATCCCAGGATAGTAGCTATTAATGAAAAGGTGGAAATGATACACACCCTGGGGGAAGTCAACCCACCCTGACAACTTCTACTCAGGACCCTTGCCAGTGCCTCAGCATCAGCCACAGATAAGGGATGGTGATGGAGTTTGGATGTGTTGTCCCC
>NW_007730607.1:173736-178986 GCF_000696425.1 Galeopterus variegatus
GAAGCAGCCTGAGGCCCATGCCAGATGCAGCTGTCCCACAATCGTAAGCCAAATAAACCTCTCTTCCTTATAAATTACCCAGTCTCAGGTAATTCTATTATAGCAACATAAAACGAACTAATACAGATGGTAACTTGGGCTGAAACAACAAGCCCCTGTATAGAACTATCTGTGCCTGAAGGTGATGCATCCCAGGGCATGTGTAGGTGAAACTCCAGGCCCACAAACCTGGCACCCGAGCGGCCTTGTTTTATGCCACATGACCTCAGACACAGCTGCCCAGTCAGAGTGTCTCCATGTGAAATGTGAAATAAAACACAGAGGGAAGTTGCCAGTAGGTGGTAAAAGCTGACACGGGAGCATCCCAAAACCCAGAGGCCAGCTGGGCAGCCAAGGTAGCCACATGCAGGCTGAAACCACAGGAAAGAACATTCCCAGGTCCCAGCTCTCTTGGGCCCAAATGCACCATGGTTCCTGTCCTTGGTCTTCCGTGAGATCCTGTGTGTCTGCCTTCTTGGTCCCTAGGTCCTCATACAACAAATCTTTCCTCAACCAGCCTCCAGTGGGTTTCTCTGTTCCTCGTAATCGAAGAGCTAGAGCAAGGCCCCCAGTGAATATCCTTGAATCTTGTTACTACACAGATCGTGATTCAGTGGACATCAAACCTGGGATTCTTCATTTCCAAACCCACTCCTAGGTGGTGCTGCTGCTGCTGACCACAGTTAGAGTAGCAAATGTGCAGAACACTATTTGCAGACCAGCCGGCTTGACCTTTTGTTTCTGTGGAGACCTCTGGAGAGTCTTACTTTCCCACTTCAGTCCCTAATGGAGCCATGTATTATTCGGTGAGGGACTCCAGAGAGCTGATCCTATGCAACTTTTCTTAGCACCTGCTATGTCCCCAGCAAGGGGTGCTGTCGCAGGTGTTTTCTTATGTGGGAAGTAGGGTAGACCTCATGATCCAAGTACAAACATTTATTGAGCTCCTACTTTGTGCCAGATAAGGTGCCAGGAGCTGGGGATGCAGAGATGAAAGACTGTGCTCTCTAGGGAGTCTATCAGAAATTCAGGCAGGGAAATAAGCCATTTCCACGTAGTAGGACACGTGCTCTAGAAGTAGGAAGCACAGGAGAGGTATCCGAAGCAGAGATGGGAGTGAAAGCCAGCTCCCCAGGGAGGTGATGAAGTGGTGCAAGCTGCAGGGAGAGGAAGTGGGAGCAAAGGCAGGGGCGCACATGCAGAACTGAGCTTCCGTGGAAGGAGAGAGGCTGTGACAGAAATGAGGCCGCGAGGTAGGCTCCGGTTAAATTAGGAAGGTTTCGGGCTTTATGCAGAAGGTGAGAGCCAGCCACAGACGGATTTTAAGCAAACAAGTGCCAAGATCTGATGGGGATTTAGGAAAAACGCCTCTAGCACCAACCAGGAGGTGTCTGTGCTGCAATCCAGATGGGAGGTGACACACTAAGACCTGGCTGGCTCCCTCCAGCTGCCCCGCCTTATCGTTGTGCAAACACCTTGCTCCACCGTGACTCAGGATGCCAGTTCATGGAAGTCACGTGGTGCGATCCCTTCTGTGACTCTGACCCCAGAGAAAAGACTCACTGGACCCTGGAGGGGAGAGGACCCGCCCCGGCAGAAGAGGCAACAGCTGCAGTGGGGCATTTAGAGGGGAGAGATTTCTTTCCCCGATCCACCTGCTGTGGATGAGCCTCCATGACCTGCCTTGGCACGGGGGGTCCCTGCTCCTAGGCCACTGCCAGGCCTTGTGCTCCCACACTTCACCATTCCCCAGTGCAGTGTCTCCCAAAGGCACACGACGACTGAACACATAGATTCATGGAGATTCAGAGTCTCGAGGGAGAGATCTGAGAAACCACGTTTTTAGGAATCGCCCCCGCTGAATCTTGTGCTCAAGTAAGGGCCATCCTGGTGCAGCCCCTGGGCCCGTCAGCTGGCCCGGGGCTGACTGCTAGGAGGCTGTCTCGAGGCAGAGGCCAAGAAGAGCAGCAGGAGAAAGGACAGAGCAGGCACGCTGAGAAAGGTTTCTCTGGAAACTGCATACATTTCTGAAATGGAAGCCGCACGGGATTGGGAGGGTTTCGTTGGGTTTTGTTTGTAATCATGAAATTACACCACCAGCTCACAAGAGCTTCAGAGGACTTGGGACAACATTTTGGAGATTTTAAAGCACTCCATCCATATGGCCTCACTGGATGCTAACAACGCTGCAAGTTGTGGGACACACTGACCATGTCCTTTTCCTGATGAGGACAGTCAGTGGTCCTGGGACTCGCCAAGGGCACCTGGCTCATTAGGGACTCTGGGCCCAGGGACCCCACCACCATGGAATCCCCAGTGAGATTTATTGTGTGCTGAAAGGGTCAGAGAAAACGGTGAAGAAAGGAGGCAGGTGTCTCCTGGCCTGTGCAGGAGGGAGTTTCTACAGCACAGTTGGTTTCACTTCTAAACCTCCTGTGGAGCCAGGGAGCCAGGGACAGGAAAGCACCTCCTGCCATGCAGCCTCCTGGCCACCAAAGGCCACTTTCCCTTGCTGCTGGGGACATGCCTTGTCTGCATCTGGAGGAAGGACCACAGCTCAGGAAGCCAGGAGGAATTTGCCCTGATGCTCCCCACCCCTGCACACACACCACATGACTCAGGTGCTTCCTGTAAGTGACCGCTGATGACCTGTCAAGGATCATAGTGCCCTCAGCACTCTCATCAAGCCGTGTCAGGGACAGGGCCAAGATTTCAAAGTAGGGCTGTCTCCAAAGCTTATGTTTCTTTAGGGGGTGCACGGCTCACACCAAGCATCCTCCACAAGGGAATAAGGCCTGTCCCATCGCAGTGTCTCAGGGGTTTCAGCCTGCAGAGTCAAGCTACTTTGACAGAGGCATTGCACCAGAGGGGCCCAGAATCTCACCAATCCAATCAAAGTCCCCCATGAGAGCTCTCCAGACTTCAGTTCCTGCTCTTTCAAGGGCCCCAGAGCTCTGTGGGAGCTTGGTTCGAGCACTGGGACACTGGCATCAGGGAAGCCCCTTGGCCCTTAGTGCTCTCATCTGACCTGGCAATAACAGCTACACTACAGGGTCATCGAGGGGAGTATGTGGCACAGGGAGTCTCTAGCACCCCATGACCATAGGAGGTGCTCAGTAAATATCAGCTCTTTTTTCCTCTTAGGGCTTTTCCCAGAGGCTGAGAATGGAAGAGTTGGACGGGACCTCACAGATCCTTTCTATAGAGCTCTAGGCTTTGGTAGGCAAAATAATGGCCTCCCAAAGATGTCTATGTCCTAATGCCCAGATCCTGTGAATATACTGGGACACCTGGAAAAGGGGAATCAAGGTTGCAGATGGAATCAAAATTGTTCATCAACTGACCTTGAAGCTGGAAAATTATCCATATGAGCTTAATGTAATCACAGGGTCTTTAAATGTGGAAGAAGGAGGCAGAGGGTCAGAGTTAGAGATCTGAAGACACTCTACTGCTAGTTTTGAAGACAGAAAGGGGCATGAGCCAGGGATGTGGGTGGCCTCTAGCAGCTGGATTAGTCAAGGAAGGAGATTTTCCCCTAGACCCTCCAGAAGGAACACAGCCCTGCCGACTCCTTCATTTTAGCTCAGTGAGACCCATTTGAGACTTCTGGTTGCCAGAACTAGAAGAGAATAAATTTGTGTTGCTTTAAGACACTAAGTCAGTGGTAATATGTTACAGCAGCAACAGAAAACTCATACAGAAGCCAACTTTCTCATTTTGCAGATGGAGAAACCAAAGCTAAACACCTGCCTAAGGTCACTGAGGGATGACAAAGCTGGGACTAGAACACAGGTTGCTTGAATTATCATTTAATATCATTTAAACTACATCATGCTTCCTTCCATTACTTACTATCCATAGCCTAGAATCTAGATACCTAGGAGTGACTGCCATTTATTATTCATTCAACAAATATGTCAGGCCCAGTGTGGATCAGGCACTATGCTAGGTTCTCGGAACACTGCAGTGAATACGACCCTCACGGAGCTGTTGGTCCAGTGGGAGAGTCTCACAACAGCAGGGTGACAAGTGCTGTGACAAGCCCTGACCAGCTCGGGGCTGCCTCTCAGATGGAGGAAGTGATGTCTATGCTGAGGTTGAAAAGCTAAGGTGGCACCCACCAGGGGAAGAATGCTGGGCTGCTCCAGTAGAAGAGGAAACAGAATGTGCGAGGCCAAGATGGGCAGAGAGGAAGCAAGGTGCCCGGGTGTGTGGAACCAGAAGGGAGGACTGAAGCATAGAGCTGGGGGGCGGGAGGGGACTGTGAAGAGAGGGCTAGAGCAATAAGCCGGGTACAGGAGCAAACTCCAGGTACCCTCCAGCCAAGAGGAACCAGGGCTATTGGGGGCCCTGGCAGCCTCCAGCCTCACTCACCGGAGCCATCTGGAATGGCCCTGACAAAGGTGGGCAGCATCTTCACTGAGGCTGTGGGGTTGGTGTCCTTCGCCAGGCCTTTCTCCATCTCTGTCTGGAACCGTGCCATGATGTCCAAAAGGGTCTCATCAGAGAGCCGCATGTGATACAGGAACCTGTCCACCTGGAACAGAAGCCAGGGCGACCAGGGTTGGCTGCTGGGGTGCTTGCCCTCCAGGGGAGGCTGGAAACTCCCACTCCCATCACGAAGCTGCATTCCCGACTCTGGGACAGCTTCACAATGTGGATTCCCAAAGGCTCCTTACCTGACCCCTCATCGAGCAGGAGTCAAGGTAGGGAGCTGGGAGAACAGAATGAAATGGAAGGCTGAGCTGTGGATTTACTCCTTTGAAAGGCAAACTCTGAGGAGGAAATGATCCCCCCATTATTCTGAGGGGACAATGGAGGGGCAGAAACTAGGGCCCTCACCATTACCCCATCGCTTTTACACTGGAAGAGACTAGCTATAGCTTGAATCTTAAATTCCTAAACATGGATGCTTTCTTTTGTGCAATGATGTCAATAGATATATCCAAACGTATTTCCCTTTGTTTATTGGCTGCCAGGGAGCTCAGAGCTAAATTCAGTTTCCAAATGCAGTTTCTTAAAATCTAGTCCTTTAAATTTCCATTTTGCTTTAATGAGGTTGTTCGTGTTAAGATGGTTTAATTTTTATTGGAAATGAGTGGATGTCCTTCAAGTTACCAGGAAATTGGGGCAAAGGCCCACTGCCCCAACAGAGGGAAGTTATAAAATTCACTGTGGCTGGGCTCAGTTCATTTGAAGGTAATACGTCAC
>NW_007730607.1:180065-181503 GCF_000696425.1 Galeopterus variegatus
ACAGAGGGAAGTTATAAAATTCACTGTGGCTGGGCTCAGTTCATTTGAAGGTAATACGTCACATCAGGAATGGCAGAAAAGCTTCCTCCCCCAGACTGATGTTAACGAGTTGGCAGCCTGGATTCCCAGGGCTCATCGGGTTAGCTTATCGATGGGGGGGCAGGAGCAAAGATGGTGGCACGCTCGTCCTGGATTTTCCAGCCCTGTTGGGTTTCCACCCATCCAGCTCAAAGGGAGGCTTGCCCCCAGGCACGTTCCTGGGGGAAACGCACTTTTACCTAAGGATGAGGACAGGAATTGCAGTCTACAAAGGGCTTTCGTGTATGTCACCTTGTCTAATCTCCAGGACATCCCTTTGAGGCAGCCAGGAAAGGCAAAAGTTAGTGTCCCTAATTGAGAGATGAGGAATACAAGGCTCAGAGCCAGTAAGTAGCATTAATAGAGCTGTAGGTAAGTGGCAGAACTGGGACTATAATGCAGTGTCTGGACTCCTTGCCCCCACAGCCTGGTTTCATCTCACTGCTCAGTGTAAAATCCACAAGCCCAACACACAAATTACACCAGAAGTGCAGGGCTCACATCACCTTTATCCTAAACCAGGTGCACAGCCATCAGCCGGTACTCAGAGACAGGAGGACCCAGCTCAATCCAGGGTCAACACAGAGACCCAAGACAGTACAATGACAGTACAATGGCCCCATGGCTCCGGGGACACGGGGGCCAGAGAGAGGTCAGAAAACCAACAGAGGGCCATTAACAAAAAAGGACAATTGAGCTTTCAGCACATTTGAGAAATAGGATGTAACCAGGTCATGCTTCATTAAGGGCTTCCTGCTCACCCTGAATCTGTTCACGACTAATTGGTTGGCACGGCCACACACAAACTGGACAGAAGAGACGTGACCCAAGTAATTGGGGTTGGGGAAGGGTGGAATGCCCTACGTGGGAACTCAACTCAATCCTTTATCACCCCAAAGCCCGTCAGACAGTGCCCCTGAGCCTTCTGATCATTTTTGCTTGGGCCAAGAGTTTAAAGAGCTTCTCCAGGCATCCACATAACGTCATTACTGAGTAAGTAATTGTTTTTGAGGCCCTGTTGGGGTCATTTGCAAGCTGCAGTTGAATGGAGTCATTCGGCACTTTGGGTTGCTGCTGCTTTTTCAATAAGCCAAAGCCATGACAGAAAGAATGTCAACTTAGCGACAGTTTATTTTTGTGTCTTCCACGGCACCTGGTCCAGTAGCTAAAAGGGAGGAGTGGAACTTATGTTGGGGCAAAAAAAATCTATCTTTTAAACTCAAATTGGTGATGTGGGGCATGTGTGGCTGAGACACACATCCCAGGCACTAAGGGAGAGTGATTGTGTTCCAGAAAACCAAGCCCCCATTTGGAGTGCCTCACATACTGTAATAGGGGATCTTCTAAACAAGAGAGCCCA
>NW_007730607.1:182009-187293 GCF_000696425.1 Galeopterus variegatus
TAGGGATGGTCGGTTTGCTCACTGGGTGAGCGTGGTGCTGACAAGTATGACTGTAAAAACATAAACCATGAAAAAAGACTACAAGGGCTTCCACCTGTAAATACAATAGTGCTTGTGATGAAAGGTAAATTAAAGGTAGGATTAAAGGTAACATTTCCACTTTTCCCTGATGTTGACTCACTAAGCTGTAAAAAATACACATGCAAAACCTAACCAGTCCTTCCCTTATGGAGGAACGATTTGCAGGTGAGTAACCAGGCCTGGTCCAGTTGTCATCACTAGGTCAAATAATGTCAATATATTGAATAGGAAAAGAAGCTGTCAGAGCGGTTTCTCTTTTCTTTTTTTTTTTTGTTTTGTTTTATTTGTCTTAATTTTGGTATGGGGAAATTTTAAAAAATGGTTTCAGGGTCTCAGTAGTAACACTCACAGGCAAGTATGGCCAAGATCTTAACAACTCTAGAGGTAGGAAACACAGAAACCGAGAAGGGGGCTGGCTACCTGACCATGGGGAGAGGTCCTTTGACCAGGTGTGTTTTCTCCACTTGGAGGAGTGTTCTCAGAACCTGACTCAGCCCAGCACCCATAAACCAGCCTCCCATACTACCCCAGAGACCTGCTGGGTCACGTGTGTTGGGAAAATAGAATAGTTTGGTCAGGACCCTCACCTCCGGTCTAGTTGGGTGTGGTTCAGCATCCTTTGTAGGCAAATTGTGTGTGTCTGTGTGCACGTATGTGTGCGTGTGTGTGCACGCGCACGCGCGCACGTGTGTGTGTGTGTGTGGAGTTGGTGCACATTTAGTTTTGTTGCTATTCTTGTGTTCTTGAGAGAGCAAGAGAGGACTTTCAGTGAAGCAGGTGGGCGGGCGGGCCTCGGCCTCGGGCGTCCACCCCACGCAGCCATGCTTTCCAACCTACAGCACCAAGGACCTTTTGGCCAGTTACCTAGCTCATAGACCTGCGTGTAAAGGGTCTGGTGACCCAGCCTGGCATGTGTGGGAACTGGTGACCCAGCCTGGTGTATGAAGGGTTTGTGACCCAGTCTGTGAATGGGTTTGAGGGGTCTGGGAGCTCCAGACCCAGCCCTAGCTCAACAATCAGCCCAGTTGGCAGGATTACTAGCAAGTAAAAGAGCCCGACAACTGGCATGATCACGGAGCTAGACAATCGGCGTCACAAACCAGATTAAAAGAGCACTACAATTGGCGCTGTGAGCAGGATTCTAGGCCATAGCCTAGCCGGACAATGTGTTTACAGTGGCTACAAAGTGCTCCCAACTTTCTTGCCTCCCATGGAGAAAGGAAAGGTTAAATCCAGGCATTGACAAAGGCTGACCCTCCTTCTAACAGGACCTGGAACACATCAGTGGAGGCTGCATTTCCAGTCAAAGAGGCCCCCGATCCTGTACCTCGGCTAGTGGACAAACATGTCCTGCCTGATCCTAGGGCACAACAAAAGGTTAACCACCACAAAGAGGCCAAACGAAATGAAATTAACTTGGAGAATCAAAGGTTTCAGGGTTCCAAAGGCTCCTCCTTTGGGGCTGGGAGAGACGCTGTGCAAGTTGCATCTTAACTAAGCAGGTAATAACAGAAAGTGAATACTTAAGCAGTGTTTAGGAGCCTTTTTTTTACCTCATTACATAGGCAGTGGAGGGCTCTGTGAATTTAGTCAACAAGTGAAATTAAGACAGGTTAAATCTGATGGGTTTAAAATATTTTAAAATTTGCTGTAACTTCTAATCCAACTCTCTAATGGATAGAACTTACTGGGCATTTATCCCACCAAGCACATGAGGGCTGTAGGGGCCATGCATTTGCTCTTTCATTTTGAAAAGCATCATGGCACAGTGCAAAGAACACTGGAGGAGGAGTCTGCTGACTTGGGTTTAATCCTCTTTCCACGTTAAACACCTGCATGACCTTGGCTAAGTCCAACTGCTGTGAATTAAGATGCAACGTGCCCAGGGCCCTCCTGCTGCTGCAGACAGCCACTGTTTGGCCGCAGTGGCAGGCTAGGCTCACCTTAGCTCTCTGCAGAGAATCCTGATGACCCCCAGTTGACCCTTGGCAACCTCTAACCAGTCCACCTTCAGTCTACCTTAGCATGAATTTCGTAGACAAGTTCCCCAGGCAAAATAACAAAATAACACCCATCAGTAATAGCATACCATTGGCAAACAGCATGTGCCAGTATTGTACATTAAAACTTACATCCTTCCTGTTGCCCTATTTATATGCTTTCAAATATATGAATAATCAGATCTGCCGCAAAAGTTCTTAAAACATCTTTAAAAATGACTCTCCTCTCCTTTGTGACCTTCCTCCCATTCTCACCCCCAAACATTCCTTACATCAAACACAGTCCTTTTCAGGCTTTCTAAAGACTTCTCTTCACCCCCTTCCACATCTGATACCTGCCAGGAAGTTCTGAGTGAAATTCAGGGTTCAGGACAGTAATGCAATGCCCGGTCACATGAGAGACTTATTTCCTCTTCCCCTCTGTGAGTTTTTTACTGGTCATTTACTCTTGGTATCTTTTCTAATAAACTCTCTTAAATCATTTTTGACATGGCAGAGAATCAGCTCTGTCAGTGAAGGAGGAACCAGGCATCTCACAGCTTTCTGAGTCCTTACCTTCTTGATCTGATCCTCCTTCAGTTTGGTGAAGTAAAATGCCATCAGGTGCACGGCAAACATTTTCCCCAAGTTTGTTTTCTCCTGAGATGGGCAGAGATTTCTGTTGGGTGTTTACTCCCACGTCTCTGGAGTGCTACACGCTTCCAGTTCAGGCTGGAGACCTCCTGGGAGCTGGCGTTTCAGACTAAATACTTCCAGCCTGCTTGGTTCAATGATTAAACTTTGCCCCCTCGCTCTGGTCCCTCCCTCTGTCACACATTTTATTGTCTAACAGAAGGCTCTGGATGGTAGCTAAGGGTTGGTGGAGGGGAAGGCATGGAATTGATGGGTTGCTCAACTATTTGAAAATCAGGTGCCACAAGATCTCATTGCTAAGCAACACTCTCAAGCCAGTGCTCTGCCAAGACCACTCAGCCAAGGAAAATCTTCGGAGAAGTTGAACACTAAACAAAGCCAACTTTCAACCAGTTGAGCTGCTCTGCAAATTTCCAGTCTGAGGCTTTTCTCTTTAGTCCCTTTCTCCTCAACCGGGCAACATAACTACACGACTCCCTGCTCCTCTGAAGTACTGTCTTAATTAAGGCTAAACATTGCCCTAATCAGGGAGATTTCAAGAATGTTGGAGCAAATTCCTCTATTTGTGACAGATCAGATCCCTCAGCTACCAGCCCATGGTTAATGGAGAGCAATCAATAAAGGTTAATCTATGCACAATGTTAAGCCAGAAAACCTTTATTTCACAGGTAGTGACCCAGAAAAAAATAAGCATGAGAAAGAATGAATTCAAGGCACCATTACTCACTGGGAAGCTGCTACTGAAGAGAAAAATTGGTCACAGATGGGAAATGTCCCATGTCACTGAGACATTTGTTTTACTCACTTATCTCACTCATCACACTTGATGTGAAAAGAACCCAGAAAAGGGCCAATGTGCAGGTACAATAAACCTTGCACTCTTCCACGGTCCTTGGCTGGGTAATGAAATCAATAACAACAACAGTGTTAACAACAACAGCTAACATGGGTGGAGCATTTACTATTCCCATTTTACAGATGAGACAACTGAGGCCAACAAGGTTAAGTGACTTACTCAAAACCACAAAAGCTTTGTTCGTAAGTGATACAGTGAGGAATCAATCCCTGGAGTTTGATTCCAGGGCCCAGCTCTTAACCAGTGTTAGATTTGGCAAGATGGAGAAGAGAGACCTGAGCCAGGCACCATTTCAGCCAAGCAGCTTTGTTCCACCAGCGTGGAGGGGAGACTGAATCAGAGCAGTTCCCACCCCCGTACAGACTAAAAAGATTTTATAAGGTTTGGTTTAGAAGAAGGGCACTGGGTGGTCATTTTTGCATAAGAACCTGTTTTGCACAAATACCAGTTTTTCTTGAAAGGCACGGGGAAGAGGGTGGAAGTTCTTGACCTGGTTGTGCTGATGCTGGCCACGAGGCCTAATATTCCTCCCTTTTGTGCTTGGTAAAAATAAAAAGGATGTGATTTATTGTTATTAGGGAGACCACCCAGAACAGGTATATGGATGAAGGCCTGTCTTCTGTAACTTCTTCATGCTGATAAAAGGGGTGGCAAGGGGCTAATATCTGGGGGTTCTCCTCGTCACAGCTCTTGAGGCTGGAGATGACAATAGGCATCTCTCATCATCAGAATGTCAGTTACCCACTCATGGGTCATTGTCTGCATGGTCGTGCAGAGGAACATGGAGGATTGTTGTAGAAGTACACGTCCTACAGACAGCAGAAGGAGGATTATTACAAAGGGAATTAGGATGGGGAGCAAAGTGGGTAATAGTCATGAGTTCTTAGACCATTCAGTTGGCAGAGTTTTTAGGTACCAGCATTTAATGTTGGCTCTCACACTCTTCTTTCTCCATACGATAGATACTCAACTGATACTATTAATAGTAGCAGCATTCTGTTGGGTTATTGTTAAGAATTTCAGTTACTTGGAAAACTAAATACAGAAATATCACTTTGTGGCATAATCCTGCCTGACTACACCAATTGTGGAGCTCTGCTAAGCTACGGGTGATGTCGGAATCCTGCTCACAGCGCCAGTTGTCTAGCTCTTAATCCTGTTCATGACGCCAATTGTAAAGCTACTTAACCACACTAGTTGTCAGGCTCTTTTACCTGCTGGTAATCCTGCACCAACTGGGCCGATTGTTGAGCTAGGGCTGGGTCTGGAGCTCCCAGACCCCTCAAGCCCATTCACAGACTGGGTCACAAACCCTTCACACGCCGGGCTGGGTCACCAGACCCCACACACGCAGGTCTATGAGCTAGGTAATTGGCCAAAAGGTCCTTGGAGCCGTAGGTTGGAAAGCATGGCCGCGCAGGGCAGACACCAGAGGCAGACGCCCAACCGCCTGCTTCACTCAAACTCTCTCTCTCACACACACACAAAAGAATAGCAACAAAACTAAAAGGATACATTGGCGCACATGCACACTACTTCCACACACACACACACACACTCACACACTCACTCACACACACAATTTGCTTACAAAAGATGCTGAACCACACCCGACTGAACCCGAGGTGAGGGCCCTGACCAAACTATTCTATTTTCCCAACACACTTTAACAGGGTCTTCCCAGTGGGAGAAAAGAGCAAATGAAGAAATTGCT